>NW_024606337.1:0-7908 GCF_018296145.1 Oncorhynchus tshawytscha | reverse complement strand
CTGTGTGGAGTGTATAGTATAGTACTACTGTTGCGTGTGTATTGTATAGTACTCACTGTTGGGTGTGTATTGTGTAGTACCACTGTGGGGGAGTGTATTGTATAGTACTACTCTGTTGAGCAGGGAGTGCATTGTACAGTACTACTGTGGGGATGTATGGTATAGCTCACCTGGGGTGAGTTGGGAGGCATTGTATAGCACCATGGGGAGCGTACGGTATAGTACCACTGTGGGGAGGTATTGCATAGCACCACTGTGGGGAGGTATAGCATAGTACTCACTGTGGGGAGTAATTGAGTATACCACTGTGTTGACTAGTGGAGTTGATTGTTTAGTCACCAATGTGGGGTGTACAGTGCATAGTACCACCGTGTTGAGTAGTGAGGCATTGCATAGCACCACTGTGGGGTGTATTGGTAGCACCACTGTGGGAGCATTGCATAGCACCACTGTGGGGAGGCATTGCATAGCACCACCTGGTTGGAGAGGAGTGTATCAGCATAGCACCACTGTGGGGAGTGTATGCATAGCACCACTGTGCCGTGTGAGAGTTGGGAGGCATTGTATGGCACCACTGTGAGTGCGAGCGTATAACATCCGCAACCAGTGGGGAGGCATTGTATAGCGCCACTGTGGGGAGCGCATTGTATAAAGCAACCAATCGTGTCGAGTGAGTGTACTGCATAGCACCACTGTGGGGAGTGTATTGTGCACCACTGTGGGGGAGGTATTGTATAGCACCACTGTGGAGTGCATTGTGTAGCACCACTGTGGGGAGTGCATTGCATTAGCACCACTGTGGAGTGCATTGTATAGCACCACTGTGGGGAGTGCATTGTCATAGCACCACTGTGGGATGAATTGTATAGCACACACCACCAGGGTGGGGCACCACTTGTGGGGGCGTGAACGCATTGCACAGCACCACTGTGGGCTGTGCACATTGCATAGCACCACCGTGCTGAGCGGGGTGCATTGCATAGTACCATTGTGAGAGCATTGTATAGCACCACTGTATTGTATAGACTACTGTGGGTTGTGTATTGTATAGTACTACTGGGGGAGTGTATTGTATAGTACTACTGTGGGGAGTGTATTGTATAGTACCACTGTGGGGAGTGTATTGTATAACACCACCGTGGGGAGTGTATGGTATAGCACTACTGTGGGAAGAGTATTGTATGGTACCACTGTGTTGACTAGTGAGTGCATTGGTTTAGTCCCACTGTGGGGAGTGCATTGCATAGCACCACTGTGGGGTGCATTGCATAGCACCACTGTGCTGATAGCACCACTGTGGGAGTGTCTTGTATAGCACCACTGTGGGTGCATTGTATAGCCACTGTGGGGAGTGCATTGCATAGCACCACTGTGGGAGAGTGAGTGCATTGCATAGCACCACTGTGGGAGAGTGCATTGGACTGGCAGCACCACTGTGGGGAGGCATTGTATAGCACCACTGTGGGGAGTGCATTGTATAGCACCACTGTGGAGGCATTGTATAGCACCACTGTGGGGAGGCATTGTATAGCACCACTGTGGGGAGTGCATTGTATAGCACCACCGTGGAGCAGGAGTGCATTGTATAGCACCACTGTGGGAGTGTGAGTGTTCATTGTGTAGCACCACTGTGGGGAGTGAGTGCACCACTTGCATAGGCACCACACTGTGGGGAGTGCATTGTATAGCACCACTGTGGGGAGTGTATTGTATAGCACCACTGTGGAGGAGTAGTGAGTGCATTGTATAGCACCACTGTGGGGAGTGCATTGTATAGCACCACTGTGGGAGTGTATTGTATAGCACCACTGTGGGGAGTGCATTGTATAGCACCACTGTGAGAGTGCATTACGGCACCACTGTGGGAGGCATTGTATAGCACCACTGTGGGAGTGCATTGTATAGCACCACTGTGGGAGTGCATTGTATAGTAGCACCACTGTTGGGAGCATTGTATAGCACCACTGTGGGAGGCATTGCAACTGGTACCACTGTGGGGAGGAGGAGCACATAGCACCACTGTGGGGGAGTGCATTGTATAGCACCACTGTGGGGCGGGAGTGCATTGTATAGCACCACTGTGGAGGTGTGCATTGTTTAGCACCTGCTTGGGAGTGTATTGTATAGCACCACTGTGGGGAGGTATTGTGCAGCACCACTGTGGCGTGTATTGCATAGCACCACTGTGGGAGAGCATTGTATAGCACCACTGTGGGGAGTGCATTGTATAGCACCACTGTGGGGGAGTGCATTGTATAGCACCACTGTGGGGAGTGCATTGTATAGCACCACTGTGGGGAGGTGTATTGTATAGCACCACTGTGGGGAGTGCATTGTATAGCACCACTGTGGGGAGTGTATTGTATAGCACCACTTGGGGAGTGCATTGTATAGCACCACCGTGGGGGAGATGGTAGAGGTGATATTGAATAGCACCACTGTGGAGTGCATTGTATAGCACCACTGTGGGGGATGGTATTAACACCACCACTGTGGGAGTGCATGGCATAGCACCACTGTGGGGAGCATTGTATAGCACCACCTGGAGTGCATTGTATAGCACCACTGTGGGGGAGGCATTGTAGGCACCACTGTGGGGAGGTATTGTATAGCACCACTGTGGAGGCATAGCATAGCACCACTGTGGGAGGCATTGCATAGCACCACTGTGGGGAGTGTATTGTTAGTCCACTGTGGGAGTGTATTGTATAGCACCACTGTGGGGAGTGCATTGTATAGCACCACTGTGGGGGTGTATTGTGGTAACGGCACCACTGTGGGAGTGTATTGCATAGTACCACTGTGGGGAGTGTATTGTATAGTACCACTGTGAGGGAGTGCATTGTATAGCACCACTGTGGGGAGTGTATTGTATAGCACCACTGTGTTGAGGAGTGCATTGTATAGCACCACTGTGGGGAGTGCATTGTATAGCACCACTGTGGGAGTGCATTGCATAGCACCACTGTGGGGAGTGTATTGTGAGCACCACTGTGAGTGAGTGTGGCATAGCACCACTGTGGGGCATTGTGCACCACTGTGGGAGTGCATTGTGTGGTACCACTGTGCTGAGCAGTGAGTGCATTGCATAGCACCACTGTGGAGGAGTCCATTGCTAGCACCACTGTGGGGAGGCATTGTATTAGCACCACTGTGGGGGAGTGTATGGTATAGCACCACTGTGAGAGTGCATTGTATAGCACCACTGTGGGGAGTGCATTGCAGCAGCACCTGTGTTGAGTAGGAGTGCATTGTATAGCACCACTGTGGGGAGTGCATTGTATAGCACCACTGTGGGGAGTGCATTGTATAGCACCACTGAGAGTGAGATACCACTGGAGTGTATTGCATAGCACCACTGTGGGGAGGCATTGTATAGCACCACTGTGGGGAGTGTATTGTATAGCACCACTGTGGGGGAGGTGATAGCACCACTGTGGGTGAGTGCATTGTGTAGCACCACTGTGGGGTGTGCATTGTATAGCACCACTGTGGGGTGTGCACTGAATAGCACCACCGTGGGAGAGTACGATATAGCACCGCTGTGGACGTGCATTGCATATCACACCGTGGGGAGGAACGGCATAGCACCACTGTCTGCGTGTACTATTGTATAGCACCACTGTGGGGTGTGTATCAGGATAGCACCACTGTGGGGAGTGTATGGCATAGCACCACTGTGGGGAGTGCATTGTATAGCACCACTGTGGGGAGGTATTGTATAGCACCACTGGGGGGTGTGTATTGTATAGCACCACCATGGGGTGTGTATTGTATAGCACCACCGTGGGGGAGTGCATTGTATAGCACCACTGTGGGGTGTGCATTGCATAGCACCACTTGGCTGAGTGAATGCATTGTACAGCACCACTGTGGGGTGTGTATGGTATAACACCACCATGGGGTGTGCATGAATAGCACCACTGTGGGGAGGCATTGTATAGCACCACTGTGGGTGTATGGTATAACACCACTGGGGGAGTGCATGGCATAGCACCACTGTGGGTGCATGGCATAGCACCACTGTGGGAGTGTATGGCATACCCACCTGGGGTGTGCATTGTATGGCACCATTGTGGATTGTATGGCATAGCACCACTGGGAGGCATTGTATAGCACCAATGTGGGAGTATAGCATAGCACCACTGTGGGGAGTAATTGTATAGCACCACTGTGTTGACTAGTGAGTTGACTGTTTAGTCCTAATGTGTGGAGTGTATAGTATAGCACTACTGTGTGGAGTGTATAGTATAGTACCACTGTTGCGTGTGTATTGTATAGTACTCACTGTTGGGTGTGTATTGTGTAGTACCACTGTGGGGAGTGTATTGTATAGCACTACCTGTTGAGCAGGGAGTGCATTGTACAGTACCACTGTGGGGGGTGTATGGTATAGTACAACTGTGTTGAGTTGGGAGTGCATTGTATAGCACCACTGTGGGGGAGTGTATTGTATAGTACCACAGTGGGGAGGGTATAGCACACTGTGTTGGTAGTGAGTGTATTGTATAGTCACTGTGGGGTGTATTGTATAGTACCACTGTGGGAGGTATTGTATAGCACCACTGTGGGGAGTGCATTAGTGAGTGTGAGTGCATTGTATAGTACCACTGTGGGGAGTGTATTGTAGTGTAGTACTACTGTGGGAGTGTATTGTATAGTACCACTGTGTTGAGTAGTGAGTGCATAGTATAGCACCACTGTGGGGAGTGTATTGTGTAGCACTAATCCACTGTGTTGAGTAGTAGTGTATCAGTGTACTAGTATAGTACTACTGTGGGGAGTGTATTGTGTAGTTTCCACTGGGTTGGTAGTGGGGAGTGCATTGTATAGCACCACTGTGGGAGTGCATTGTATGGTACTACTGTGGGGGAGTGCATTGTATAGCACCACTGTGGGGAGTGTATTGTATAGTACTACTGTGGGGAGATTGTATAGCACCACTGTGTATAGTACTACTGTGGGGAGTGTATTGTATAGTACTACTGCGGGAGTGTATTGTATTGCACCACTGTGCTTGTTTTTGTATAGTACTACTGGGATGTGGATAGCATAGCACCACTGTGGGACGTGCATTGCATATCACCACTGTGGATAGTGAAACGGCATAGCACTACTGTGGGTTGTGTATTGTATAGCACCACTGTGGGGTAGTGAGTGTATTGTATAGCACCACCGTGGGGAGTGTATGGCATAGCACCACTGTGGGTTGTGTATTGTATAGCACCACTGTGGGGGAGTGCATTGCATAGCACCACTGTGGGGAGTGTATTGTATTGTACCACCATGGGGAGTGTTTTGTATAGTACCACTGTGGGGAGTGTATTGTATAGTACCACTGTGGATGAGTCCATTGCATAGCGCCAGTGTGTTAGTACTACTGTGGGGAGTGTATTGTATAGTACCACTGTGGGGTGAGTATACTACTGTGGGGAGTGTATGGTATAGTACTACTGTGAGTGTATTGTGTACTACTGTGGGGAGTGTATTGTATAGTACTACTGTGGGGAGTGTTTGTATAGCACCACTGTGGGGAGTGTATTGAATAGTACTACTGTGGGGAGTGTATTGTATAGTACTACTGTGGGTGTGTATGGTAGTACTACTGTGGGGAGTGTATTGTATAGTACTACTGTGAGAGTGAGTGTATTGTATAGTACTATTGTGAGGAGTGTATTGTATAGCACCACTGTGGGTTGAGTGTATTGTATAGTACTACTGTGGGGAGTGTATTGTATAGTACTACTGTGGGGGGTGTATTGTATAGTACTACTGTGGGGAGTGTATTGTATAGTACCACTGTGGGGAGTGTATTGTATAGTACTAATGTGGGAAGTGTATTGTATGGTACTACTGTGGGGAGTTGTATAGTACTCCTTGTACTACTGTGGGGGAGTGTATTGTATAGTACTACTGTTGAGGTGAGTGTATTGTATAGTACTACTGTTTGAGTGTATTGTATAGTACTACTGTGTTGAGTACTGTGGGTGTATTATGTACTACTGTGGGGAGTGTATTGTATAGTTTCCACTGTTGGGAGTGTATTGTATAGTACCACTGTGGAGTGTTTGCATAGTACCACTGTGGGGAGTGTATTGTATAGTACTACTGTGAGGAGTGTATTGTATAGTACTACTGTGTTTGTATAGTACCACTGTGGAGTGTATTGTATAGTACCACTGTGGGAGTGTATTGTATAGTCCACTGTGGGAGTGTGATAGTCGTGAGTGTTTGTATAGTACTACTGTGGGGAGTGTATTGTATAGTACTACTGTGGGGTGTATTGTATAGTACTACTGTGAGGCATTTGAAAGCACCACTGTGGAGTGCATAGTATGGCACCACTGTGGGGGAGGCATTGCATAGTACCACCGTGAGTGTGTGAGTGTTTTGTATAGTACTCACTGTGGGAGTGTATTGTATAGTACTAATGTGGGAAGTATATTGTATGGTATACTGTGTTGAGTAGTGAGGTGTATAGTATAAGTATAGTACTACTGTGGGGAGTATATTGTATAGTACTACTGTAGAGTGTAGTGTGTTTACTGTGTTGAGTAATGAGTCTATTGTGGCACTAGGCTCGACTGTGAGATGTATTGTTTAAGCCTCTGTGTGTGGGGTGTCATATCGAGGGTGTAGTACTACTGTGGGGTGTGTTTTGTATATTACTACTGTATGTTGGTAGTGAGTGCATATAAATAAGTACTATTAGAGTGCATTGTATAGTACTACTGTGGGGAGTGTATAGTACTACTGTGGGGAGTGTATTGTATAGTACTACTGTGGGGGAGTGTGATATTGTATACATTTTCACTTACAGGGGGAAGTGTATTGTATGTATTACTACTGGGGGTGTGTATTGTACTCGTACATACTGTGGGGTGTGTTGTGTAGTACTACTGTGGGGAGTGTATTGCATAGTACCACTGTGTTGAGTAGTGAGTGTATTGTATAGTACTATTGTGGAGAGTGTATTGTATAGACTCACTGTGGGTTGTGTATTGTATAGACTCACTGTGGGTTGTGCATTGTATAGTACTACTGTGGGGGAGTGTATAGTACTACTGTGGGGAGTGTGATTGTATAGTACCACTGAGGGGATTGCTGTTGTATAGTACTAATGTGGGAAGTGTATTGTATGGTTCTACTGTGTTGATAGTAGTGTATAATATCGTACTCCTGTTGGGAGTGTATTGTATAGTGCTACTGTGGGGAGTGTATTGTATAGTACCACTGTGTTGAGTAGTGAGTGTATTGTATAGTACTACTGTGGGAGTGTATTGTATAGTACTACTGAAGGAGTATCTGTTGTATATAAAATGCCACTGCTGAGCTAGAGTAGTGAGTGTATAGTATAGTACTACTGTGGGGAGTGTTGTGTAGTTTCCACTGTGTTGAGTATTGAAGTGTATTGTATAGCACTACTGTGGGAGTGTATTGTACGGTACTACTGTGGGGAGTGTATTGTATAGTACCACTGTGAGAGTGTATTGTATAGTACTACTGTGAGAGTGTATTGTTTAGTACTACTGTGGGGAGTGTATTGTTTAGTACTACTGTGGGGAGTGTTTTGTATAGTACTACTGTGGGAGTGTATTGTATGGTACTACTGTGGGGGAGTGTATTGTATAGTACCACTGTGTTGAGTAGTAGTGTATTGTATAGTACTACTGTGGGAAGTGTTTTGTATAGTACTACTTTGTGGGAGTGTATTGTACGGTACTACTGTGGGAAGTGTATTATGCCGGTACTACTGTGGGAAGTGTGTGTATAGTACCACTGTGTTGGTAGTGAGTGTATTGTATAGTACTACTGCGGGGAGGTGTATTGTATAGTACTACTGTGTTGAGAGTCGTGAAGTGTATTGTATAGTACTACTGCGGGAGTGTATTGTATAGTACCACTGTG
>NW_024606336.1:0-5000 GCF_018296145.1 Oncorhynchus tshawytscha | reverse complement strand
TGTTTTCGTTTGTTTGGTTGTCAATTAGGGGTGAATACATGGTCTGTTGTACGGTAATTTGGTAAAAAGCCAATTTGACATTTGCTCAGTACATTGTTTTCATTGAGGAAATGTACGAGTCTGCTGTTAATAATAATGCAGAGGATTTTCCCAAGGTTACTGTTGACACATATTCCACGGTAGTTATTGGGGTCAAATTTGTCTCCACTTTTGTGGATTGGGGTGATCAGTCCTTGGTTCCAAATATTGGGGAAGATGCCAGAGCTAAGTATGATGTTAAAGAGTTTTAGTATAGCCAATTGGAATTTGTTGTCTGTATATTTGATCATTTCATTGAGGATACCATCAACACCACAGGCCTTTTTGGGTTGGAGGGTTTTTATTTTGTCCTGTTTCTCTCTCTCTGTCTCTCTCTCTCTGTTTCTCTCTCTGTGTTTCTCTCTCTTTCTGTCTCTCTCTCTGTTTCTCTCTCTCTGTTTCTCTCTCTTTCTGTTTCTCTCTCTCTGTTTCTCTCTCTTTCTGTTTCTCTCTCTCTGTTTCTCTCTCTTTCTGTTTCTCTCTCTCTGTTTCTCTCTCTCTCTCTCACTCTCTCTCTCTCTCTCCAGGTAAAGGATGTGATGAAGGATGTGATGGCAGGCCTACAGCAGACCAACAGTGAGAAGATTCTGCTTAGCTGGGTGCGCCAGTCCACCAAGGACTATCCCCACGTCAATGTGGTCAACTTCTCCTCCAGCTGGTCCGACGGCCTGGCCTTCAACGCACTCATCCACAGCCACAGGTAGGAGGATACTCCTCCATAACACTCATCCATAACTGGCCATCAACACACTCATCCACAGCCACAGGTATGAGGATACTCCTCCATAGCACTCATCCATAACTGGCCTTCAATGCACTCATCCACAGCCACAGGTGTCTATAACCCTCATCCACATGTATCTATAACACTCATCCATAACTGGCCTTCAATGCACTCATCCACAGCCACAGGTGTCTATAACCCTCATCCACAGGTATCTATAACACTCATCCATAACTGGCCTTCAATGCACTCATCCACAGCCACAGGTGTCTATAACCCTCATCCATAACTGGCCTTCAATGCATTCATCCACAGCCACAGGTGTCTATAACCCTCATCCACAGGTATCTATAACACTCATCCATAACTGGCCTTCAATGCACTCATCCACAGCCACAGGTCAGATGTCAAGCCGACAATCATCCATATATCTTATACCTAGACCTCATCCAAAGCCACAGGTCAGAGACACTCATCCACAGCCACAGGTCAGAGACACTCATCCTTAACACTCATCCACAGCCACAGGTCAGAGACACTCATCCTTAACACTCATCCACAGCCTGTGGGGAATCGTGAATTTGCTCAAGGTGTAGAAAATAAGATAAGTTGAACAACTGCACTATTTAAGGTTTAATAGACAGTAGACAGACATATTGGGAGACAGACACATTCCTCTGAGAGGTTGGGAACAATCTGCCCCCTTCCACAGACAAGACATTCATTATATGCTCATCCTTATCTCTGCTCTCCAGCTGCCTCACGAGTGCCCGGGCCCTGGTCAAAACATACTGCCTCCCGAGTGCCTGGGCCCTGGTCAAAACATACTGCCTCAAGTGCCCGGGCCCTGGTCAAAACATACTGCCTCCCAGTGCCTGGGCCCTGGTCAAACATATTGCCTCCCGAGTGCCCGGGCCCTGGTCAAAACATACTGCCTCCCGAGTGCCTGGGCCCTGGTCAAAACATACTGCCTCCCGAGTGCCTGGGCCCTGGTCAAAACATACTGCCTCCAAGTGCCTGGGCCCTGGTCAAAACATACTGCCTCCAAGTGCCCGGGCCCTGGTCAAAACATACTGCCTCCAAGTGCCTGGGCCCTGTTTAAAACACAAGCCAATTTGCAAGGCCAGAGTGACCTCACTTTAAAGAGCCTATAGCTAAATGAAAGCCTTCTGCCTCAGGAATGTCACTTAGGGCATTAATGCTGTCTAAGTGCTGTTTTATAGTGAGCCCTATCCTCAGAGAGGGGTCAACCTCCGGTTTAATATGCAGCTAGAATGATGTGTTTTGATGATATGAGAGTCTAGTCTCTCATTCATCATTCTAACAAGGCATAGCAGGTAGCGGGAGAACGAGGCTAAACTAGGCTACTTCATTTGAATAAATGCACTGGACAAGGCATAACGTCCAGAGGCAGTGACCCTGAAGCGAGGTTGTGTAGAGGCAGTGACCCTGAAGCGAGGTTGTCCAGAGGCAGTGACCCTGAAGCGAGGTTGTCCAGAGGCAGTGACCCTGAAGCGAGGTTGTGTAGAGTCAATGACCCTGAAGTGAGGTTGTCCAGAGGCAGTGACCCTGAAGCGAGGTTGTGTAGAGGCAGTGACCCTGAAGCGAGGTTGTCCAGAGGCAGTGACCCTGAAGCGAGGTTGTGTAGAGGCAGGGACCCTGAAGCGAGGTTGTGTAGAGGCAGGGACCCTGAAGCGAGGTTGTGTAGAGGCAGTGACCCTGAAGCGAGGTTGTGTAGAGGCAGTGACCCTGAAGCGAGGTTGTGTAGAGGCAGTGACCCTGAAGCGAGGTTGTGTAGAGGCAGTGACCCTGAAGCGAGGTTGTGTAGAGGCAGGGACCCTGAAGCGAGGTTGTGTAGAGGCAGTGACCCTGAAGCGAGGTTGTGTAGAGGCAGTGACCCTGAAGCGAGGTTGTGTAGAGGCAGGGACCCTGAAGCGAGGTTGTGTAGAGGCAGGGACCCTGAAGCGAGGTTGTCCAGAGGCAGTGACCCTGAAGCGAGGTTGTGTAGAGTCGGTGACCCTGAAGTGAGGTTGTCCAGAGGCAGTGACCCTGAAGCGAGGTTGTCCAGAGGCAGTGACCCTGAAGCAAGGTTGTCCAGAGGCAGTGACCCTGAAGCGAGGTTGTGTAGAGGCAGGGACCCTGAAGCGAGGTTGTGTAGAGGCAGGGACCCTGAAGCGAGGTTGTGTAGAGGCAGTGACCCTGAAGCGAGGTTGTGTAGAGGCAGTGACCCTGAAGCGAGGTTGTGTAGAGGCAGTGACCCTGAAGCGAGGTTGTGTAGAGGCAGTGACCCTGAAGCGAGGTTGTGTAGAGGCAGGGACCCTGAAGCGAGGTTGTGTAGAGGCAGTGACCCTGAAGCGAGGTTGTGTAGAGGCAGTGACCCTGAAGCGAGGTTGTGTAGAGGCAGGGACCCTGAAGCGAGGTTGTGTAGAGGCAGGGACCCTGAAGCGAGGTTGTCCAGAGGCAGTGACCCTGAAGCGAGGTTGTGTAGAGGCAGGGACCCTGAAGTGAGGTTGTGTAGAGGCAGTGAACCTGAAGCGAGGTTGTCCAGAGGCAGTGACCCTGAAGTGAGGTTGTGTAGAGGCAGTGACCCTGAAGCAAGGTTGTCCAGAGGCAGTGACCCTGAAGCGAGGTTGTGTAGAGTCAATGACCCTGAAGTGAGGTTGTCCAGAGGCAGTGACCCTGAAGCGAGGTTGTGTAGAGGCAGTGACCCTGAAGCGAGGTTGTCCAGAGGCAGTGACCCTGAAGCGAGGTTGTGTAGAGGCAGGGACCCTGAAGCGAGGCAGTTGTGTAGAGGCAGTGACCCTGAAGCGAGGTTGTGTAGAGGCAGTGACCCTGAAGCGAGGTTGTGTAGAGGCAGTGACCCTGAAGCGAGGTTGTGTAGAGGCAGTGACCCTGAAGCGAGGTTGTGTAGAGGCAGTGACCCTGAAGCGAGGTTGTGTAGAGGCAGGGACCCTTGTGTAGAGGCAGGACCCTGAAGCGAGTTGTGTCCAGAGGCAGTGACCCTGAAGCGAGGTTGTGTAGAGGGTGACCCTGAAGTGAGGTTGTCCAGAGGCAGTGACCCTGAAGCGAGGTTGTCCAGAGGCAGTGACCCTGAAGCGAGGTTGTCCAGAGGCAGTGACCCTGAAGCGAGGTTGTGTAGAGGCAGGACCCTGAAGCGGGTTGTGTAGAGGCAGGACCCTGAAGCGAGGTTGTGTAGAGGCAGTGACCCTGAAGCGAGGTTGTGTAGAGGCAGTGACCCTGAAGCGAGGTTGTGTAGAGGCAGTGACCCTGAAGCGAGGTTGTGTAGGCAGTGACCCTGAAGCGAGGTTGTAGAGGCAGGACCCTGAGCGAGGTTGTGTAGAGGCAGTGACCCTGAAGCGAGGTTGTGTAGAGGCAGCGAGGCAGTGACCCCTGAAGCGAGGTTGTGTAGAGGCAGGACCCTGAAGTTGTCCAGAGGCAGTGACCCTGAAGCGAGGTTGTGTAGAGGCAGGGACCCTGAAGCGAGGTTGTGTAGAGGCAGTGAACCTGAGGAAGAGAGGCAGTGACCCTGAAGATTGCGAGGGTTGTGTAGAGGCAGTGACCCTGAAGTGAGGTTGTGTAGAGGCAGTGACCCTGAAGTGAGGTTGTGTAGAGGCAGTGACCCTGAAGCGAGGTTGTGTGACCCTGAAGTGAGGTTGTGTGGAGGCAGTGACCCTGAAGCGAGGTTGTGTAGAGGCAGTGACCCTGAAGCGAGGTTGTGTAGAGGCAGTGACCCTGAAGCGAGGTTGTGTAGAGGCAGTGACCCTGAAGCGAGGTTGTGTAGAGGCAGTGACCCTGAAGCGAGGTTGTGTAGAGGCAGTGACCCTGAAGCGAGGTTGTGTAGAGGCAGTGACCCTGAAGCGAGGTTGTGTAGAGGCAGTGACCCTGAAGCAGTTGACCCTTGAGCGAGTTGTGTAGAGGCAGTGACCCTGAAGTGAGGTTGTGTAGAGGCAGTGACCCTGAAGTTGTGTAAGGCAGTGACCCTGAAGTGAGGTTGTGTAGAGGCAGTGACCCTGAAGTGAGGTTGTGTAGAGGCAGTGACCCTGAAGCAGGTTGTGTAGAGGCAGTGACCCTGAAGTGAGGTTGTGTCCAGAGGCAGTGACCCTGAAGTGAGGTTGTGTAGAGGCAGTGACCCTGAAGTGAGGTTGTGTAGAGGCAGTGACCCTGAAGTGAGGTTGTCCAGAGGCAGTGACCCTGAAGC
>NW_024606335.1:0-7893 GCF_018296145.1 Oncorhynchus tshawytscha | reverse complement strand
CTGAGCCGTGTGAATGTCTGAGCCATGTGAATGTCTGAGCCATGTGAATGTCTGAGCCGTGTGAATGTCTGAGGCGTGTGAATGTCTGAGCCGTGTGAATGTCTGAGCCGTGTGAATGTCTGGAGCCGTGTGAATGTCTGAGCCGTGTGAATGTCTGAGCCGTGAATGAATGTCTGAGCCGTGTGAATGTCTGGCCGTGTAATGTCTGAGCCATGTGAATGTCTGAGCCATGTGAATGTCTGAGCCATGTGAATGTCTGAGCCATGTGAATGTTAATGTCTGAGCCATGTGAATGTCTGAGCCGTGTGAATGTTAATGTCTGAGCCATGTAAATGTCTGAATGTGAATGTTAATGTCTGAGCCATGTGAATGTTAATGTCTGAGCCATGTGAATGTCTGAGCCATGTGAATGTCTGAGCCGTGTGAATGTCTGAGCCATGTGAATGTTTGAGCCATGTGTCTGAATGTAGTCCCATGTGAATGTTAATGTCTGAGCCGTGTGAATGTCTGAGCCATGTGAATGTTAATGTCTGAGCCATGTGAATGTTAATGTCTGAGCCATGTGAATGTTAATGTCTGAGCCATGTGAATGTCTGAGCCATGTGAATGTGTGAATGTCTGAGCCATGTCTGAGCCATGTGAATGTCTGAGCCGTGTGAATGTCTGAATGTCTGAGCCAATGTGAATGTTGTCTAATGTCTGAGCCATGTGAATGTCTGAGCCGTGTGAATGTGAATGTCTGAGCCATGTGAATGTTAATGTCTGAGCCATGTGAATGTCTGAGCCGTGTGAATGTTAATGTCTGAGCCGTGTGAATGTTAATGTCTGAGCCATGTGAATGTTAATGTCTGAGCCGTGTGAATGTTAATGTCTGAGCCGTGTGAATGTCTGAGCCGTGTGAATGTTAATGTCTGAGCCATGTGAATGTTAATGTCTGAGCCATGTGAATGTCTGAGCCATGTGAATGTTAATGTCTGAGCCGTGAATGTGTGTTAATGTCTGAGCCATGTGAATGTCTAATGTCTGAACGCCGTGAATGTTAATGTCTGAGCCATGTGAATGTTAATGTCTGAGCCGTGTGAATGTCTGAGCCGTGTGAATGTCTGAGCCATGTGAATGTCTGAGCCGTGTGTTAATGTCTGAGCCATGTGAATGTCTGAGCCGTGTGAATGTCTGAATGTCTGAGCCGTGTGAATGTCTGAGCCGTGTGAGCCATGTTAATGTCTGAGCCATGTGAATGTTGAATGTCTGAGCCATGTGAATGTTAATGTCTGAGCCATGTGAATGTTAATGTCTGAGCCATGTGAATGTCTGAGCCGTGTGAATGTTAATGTCTGAGCCATGTGAATGTCTGAGCCATGTGAATGTCTGAGCCATGTGAATGTTAATGTCTGAGCCATGTGAATGTGAATGTCTGAGCCGTGTGAATGTTAATGTCTGAGCCATGTGAATGTCTGAGCCATGTGAATGTTAATGTCTGAGCCATGTGAATGTCTGAATGTCTGAGCCATGTGAAATGTTAATGTCTGAGCCATGTGAATGTTAATGTCTGAGCCATGTGAATGTCTGAGCCATGTGAATGTTAATGTCTGAGCCATGTGAATGTTAATGTCTGAGCCATGTGAATGTCTGAGCCATGTGAATGTTAATGTCTGAGCCATGTGAATGTCTGAGCCATGTGAATGTCTGAGCCATGTGAATGTTAATGTCTGAGCCATGTGAATGTTAATGTCTGAGCCATGTGAATGTCTGAGCCGTGTGAATGTTAATGTCTGAGCCATGTGAATGTTAATGTCTGAGCCATGTGAATGTCTGAGCCGTGTGAATGTTAATGTCTGAGCCATGTGAATGTCTGAGCCGTGTGAATGTTAATGTCTGAGCCGTGTGAATGTCTGAGCCGTGTGAATGTCTGAGCCATGTGAATGTCTGAGCCAATGTCTGAGCCATGTTAATGTCTGAGCCATGTGAATGTCTGAGCCATGTGAATGTCTGAGCCATGTGAATGTCTGAATGTGAACTGAGCCATGTGAATGTTAATGTCTGAGCCATGTGAATGTCTGAGCCGTGTGAATGTGAATGTCTGAGCCATGTGAATGTTAATGTCTGAGCCATGTGAATGTCTGAGCCATGTGAATGTTAATGTCTGAGCCATGTGAATGTCTGAGCCATGTGAATGTCTGAGCCATGTGAATGTCTGAGCCATGTCTGAGCCGTGTGAATGTCTGAAATGTTAATGTCTGAGCCATGTGAATGTCTGAGCCATGTGAATGTCTGAGCCATGTGAATGTTAATGTCTGAGCCATGTGAATGTTAATGTCTGAGCCGTGTGAATGTTAATGTCTGAGCCATGAATGTCTGAATGTGAATGTCTGAAATGTCTGAGCCATGTGAATGTCTGAGCCATGTGAATGTCTGAGCCATGTGAATGTTAATGTCTGAGCCATGTGAATGTTAATGTCTGAGCCATGTGAATGTCTGAGCCATGTGAATGTCTGAGCCATGTGAATGAATGTCTGAGCCATGAATGTTAATGTCTGAGCCATGTGTGAATGTCTGAGCCGTGTGAATGTTAATGTCTGAGCCATGTGAATGTCTGAGCTGAATGTCTGAGCCATGTGAATGTCTGAGCCATTGAATGAATGTCTGAGCCATGTGAATGTTAATGTCTGAGCCATGTGAATGTCTGAGCCATGTGAATGTTAATGTCTGAGCCATGTGAATGTTAATGTCTGAGCCATGTGAATGTCTGAGCCATGTGAATGTTAATGTCTGAGCCATGTGAATGTCTGAGCCATGTGAATGTTAATGTCTGAGCCATGTGAATGTCTGAGCCATGTGAATGTCTGAGCCATGTGAATGTGTGAATGTCTGAGCCATGTGAATGTTAATGTCTGAGCCATGTGAATGTCTGAGCCAATGTCTGAATGTGAATGTGAATGTCTGAGCCATGTGAATGTCTGAGCCATGTGAATGTCTGAGCCATGTGAATGTCTGAGCCATGTGAATGTGAGCCATGTGAATGTCTGAGCCGTGTGAATGTCTGAGCCATGTGAATGTCTGAGCCGTGTGAATGTCTGAGCCATGTGAATGTCTGAGCCATGTGAATGTCTGAGCCATGTGAATGTCTGAGCCATGTGAATGTCTGAATGTCTGAGCCATGTGAATGTGTGAATGTCTGAGCCATGTGAATGTCTGAGCCATGTGAATGTCTGAGCCATGTGAAATGTCTGAGCCATGTGAATGTTAATGTCTGAGCCATGTGAATGTCTGAGCCATGTGAATGTCTGAGCCATGTGAATGTCTGAGCCATGTGAATGTCTGAGCCATGTGAATGTCTGAGCCATGTGAATGTTAATGTCTGAGCCATGTAAATGTCTGAGCCATGTGAATGTCTGAGCCGTGTGTGAATGTCTGAGCCATGTGAATGTCTGAGCCATGTGAATGTGTGAATGTCTGAGCCATGTGAATGTCTGAGCCATGTGAATGTCTGAGCCATGTGAATGTCTGAGCCATGTGAATGTCTGAGCCATGTGAATGTTAATGTCTGAGCCATGTGAATGTGTGAATGTCTGAGCCATGTGAATGTCTGAGCCATGTGAATGTCTGAGCCATGTGAATGTTAATGTCTGAGCCATGTGAATGTTAATGTCTGAGCCATGTGAATGTTAATGTCTGAGCCGTGTGAATGTCTGAGCCATGTGAATGTTAATGTCTGAGCCATGTGAATGTCTGAGCCGTGTGAATGTTAATGTCTGAATGTCTGAGCCGTGTGAATGTCTGAGCCGTGTGAATGTCTGAAATGTCTGAGCCATGTGAATGTTAATGTCTGAGCCATGTGAATGTTAATGTCTGAGCCATGTGAATGTCTCTGAGCCATGTGAATGTTAATGTCTGAGCCATGTGAATGTCTGAGCCATGTGAATGTCTGAGCCATGTGAATGTTAATGTCTGAGCCATGTGAATGTCTGAGCCATGTGAATGTTAATGTCTGAGCCATGTGAATGTTAATGTCTGAGCCATGTGAATGTCTGAGCCGTGTGTTAATGTCTGAGCCATGTGAATGTTAATGTCTGAGCCGTGTGAATGTCTGAGCCATGTGAATGTCTGAGCCATGTGAATGTTAATGTCTGAGCCATGTGAATGTTAATGTCTGAGCCATGTGAATGTCTGAGCCATGTGAATGTGAATGTCTGAGCCATGTGAATGTTAATGTCTGAGCCATGTGAATGTCTGAGCCATGTGAATGTTAATGTCTGTGAATGTCTGAGCCATGTGAATGTCTGAGCCATGTGAATGTCTAATGTCTGAGCCATGTGAACGTCTGAGCCATGTGAATGTCTGAGCCATGTGAATGTCTGAGCCATGTGAATGTCTGAGCCATGTGAATGTGAATGTCTGAGCCATGTGAATGTCTGAGCCATGTGAATGTTAATGTCTGAGCCATGTGAATGTCTGAGCCATGTGAATGTTGAGCCATGTGTTAATGTCTGAGCCATGTGAATGAATGTCTGAGCCATGTGAATGTCTGAGCCATGTGAATGTCTGAGCCATGTGAATGTCTGAGCCATGTGAATGTGAATGTCTGAGCCATGTGAGCCATGTGAATGTCTGAGCCATGTGAATGTCTGAGCCATGTGAATGTCTGAGCCATGTGAATGTCTGAGCCATGTGAATGTCTGAGCCATGTGAATGTTAATGTCTGAGCCATGTGAAATGTGAGCCATGTGAATGTCTGAGCCATGTGAACGTCTGAGCCATGTGAATGTCTGAGCCATGTGAACGTCTGAGCCATGTGAATGTCTGAGCCATGTGAATGTGAATGTCTGAGCCATGTGAATGTGAATGTCTGAGCCATGTGAATGTCTGAGCCATGTGAATGTCTGAGCCATGTGAATGTGAATGTCTGAGCCATGTGAATGTCTGAGCCGTGTGAATGTCTGAGCCATGTGAATGTCTGAGCCATGTGAATGTCTGAGCCATGTGAATGTCTGAGCCATGTGAATGTCTGAGCCATGTGAATGTCTGAGCCATGAATGAATGTCTGAGCCATGTGAATGTCTGAGCCATGTGAATGTCTGAGCCATGTGAATGTCTGAGCCATGTGAATGTGTGAATGAATGTCTGAGCCATGTGAATGTGAACGTCTGAGCCATGTGAATGTCTGAGCCATGTGAATGTCTGAGCCATGTGAATGTCTGAGCCATGTGAATGTAAATGTCTGAGCCATGTGAATGTCTGAGCCATGTGAATGTCTGAGCCATGTGCCATGTGAATGTCTGAGCCATGTGAATGTCTGAATGTGTCTGAGCCATGTGAATGTTGATGAATGTCTGAGCCATGTGAATGTCTGAGCCATGTGAATGTCTGAGCCATGTGAATGTCTGAGCCATGTGAATGTCTGAGCCATGTGAATGTTAATGTCTGAGCCAATGTGAATGTCTGAGCCATGTGAATGTCTGAGCCATGTGAATGTTAATGTCTGAGCCATGTGAATGTCTGAGCCATGTGAATGTCTGAGCCATGTGAATGTTAATGTCTGAGCCATGTGAATGTCTGAGCCATGTGAATGTTAATGTCTGAGCCATGTGAATGTCTGAGCCATGTGAATGTCTGAGCCATGTGAATGTCTGAGCCATGTGAATGTCTGAGCCATGTGAATGTCTGAGCCATGTGAATGTTAATGTCTGAGCCATGTGAAATGTCTGAGCCATGTGAATGTCTGAGCCATGTGAATGTCTGAGCCATGTGAATGTTAATGTCTGAGCCATGTGAATGTCTGTGTGAATGTCTGAGCCATGTGAATGTCTGAGCCATGTGAATGTCTGAGCCATGTGAATGTCTGAGCCATGAATGAATGTCTGAGCCATGTGAATGTCTGAGCCATGTGAATGTTAATGTCTGAGCCATGTGAATGTGAATGTCTGAGCCATGTGAATGTCTGAGCCATGTGAATGTCTGAGCCATGTGAATGTCTGAGCCATGTGAATGTCTGAGCCATGTGAATGTCTGAGCCGTGTGAATGTCTGAGCCGTGTGAATGTTAATGTCTGAGCCATGTGAATGTCTGAGCCGTGTGAATGTCTGAGCCATGTGAATGTCTGAATGTTAATGTCTGAGCCATGTGAACGTCTGAATGTGAATGTCTGAGCCGTGTGAATGTCTGAGCCATGTGAATGTCTGAGCCATGTGAAGCCCATGTGAATGTCTGAGCCATGTGAATGTCTGAGCCATGTGAATGTGAATGAGCCATGTGAATGTCTGAGCCATGTGAATGTCTGAGCCATGTGAATGTCTGAGCCATGTGAATGTCTGAGCCATGTGAATGTCTGAGCCATGTGAATGTCTGAGCCATGTGAATGTCTGAGCCATGTGAATGTCTGAGCCATGTGAATGTCTCTGAGCCATGTGAATGTCTGATGTGAATGTCTGAGCCATGTGAATGTCTGAGCCGTGTGAATGTCTGAGCCATGTGAATGTTAAGGCCATGTGAATGTCTGAGCCATGTGAATGTCTGAGCCATGAATGAATGTGAATGTGAATGTCTGAGCCATGTGAATGTCTGAGCCATGTGAATGTCTGAGCCATGTGAATGTCTGAGCCATGTGAATGTCTGAGCCATGTGAATGTCTGAGCCATGTGAATGTCTGAGCCATGTGAATGTCTGAGCCAATGTGAATGTCTGAGCCATGTGAATGTCTGAGCCATGTGAATGTCTCTGAGCCATGTGAATGTTATGTCTGAGCCATGTGAATGTCTGAGCCATGTGAATGTCTGAGCCATGTGAATGTCTCTGAGCCATGTGAATGAATGTCTGAGCCATGTGAATGTCAGAGCCATGTTAATGTCTGAGCCATGTGAATGTCTGAGCCATGTGAATGTCTGAGCCATGTGAATGTTAATGTCTGAGCCGTGTGAATGTTAATGTCTGAGCCATGTGAATGTCTGAGCCGTGTGAGCGTCTGAGCCATGAATGAATGTGAATGTCTGAGCCATGTGAATGTCTGAGCCATGTGAATGTCTGAGCCATGTGAATGTCTGAGGCCATGTGAATGTCTGAGCCATGTGAATGTCTGAGCCATGTGAATGTCTGAGCCATGTGAATGTTAATGTCTGAGCCATGTGAATGTGAACCATGTCTGAGCCATGTGAATGTCAATGTCTGAGCCATGTGAACGTCTGAGCCATGTGAATGTCTGAGCCATGTGAATGTCTGAGCCATGTGAACGTCTGAGCCGTGTGAATGTCTGAGCCGTGTGAATGTCTGAAATGTCTGAGCCATGTGAATGTCTGAGCCATGTGAATGTCTGAGCCGTGTGAATGTCTGAGCCATGTGAATGTCTGAGCCGAATGTGAATGTAAATGTCTGAGCCATGTGAATGTCTGAGCCATGTGAATGTTAATGTCTGAGCCATGTGAATGTCTGAGCCATGTGAATGTTAATGTCTGAGCCGTGTGAATGTCTGAGCCATGTGAATGTTAATGTCTCTGAGCCATGTGAATGTCTGAGCCATGTGAATGTCTGAGCCGTGAATGTCTAATGTCTGAGCCATGTAAATGTCTGAGCCGTGTGAATGTTAATGTCTGAGCCGTGTGAACGTCTGAATGTTAATGTCTGAGCCATGTGAATGTCTGAGCCGTGTGAATGTCTAATGAGCCATGTGAATGTCTGAGCCAATGTCTGAGCCGTGAATGTCTGAGCCATGTAAATGTCTGAATGCTAATGTCTGAGCTGTGTGAATGTCAGCCGTGTGAATGTTAATGTCTGAGCCATGTGAATGTTAATGTCTGAGCCGTGTGAATGTCTGAGCCGTGTG
This sequence comes from Oncorhynchus tshawytscha, assembly GCF_018296145.1. Taxonomy (NCBI): domain Eukaryota; kingdom Metazoa; phylum Chordata; class Actinopteri; order Salmoniformes; family Salmonidae; genus Oncorhynchus; species Oncorhynchus tshawytscha. The sequence continues at coordinate 80 of NW_024606335.1, read as the reverse complement.
AATGTTAATGTCTGGAGCCATGTAAATGTCTGAGCCGTGTGAATGTTAATGTCTGAGCCGTGTGAATGTTAATGTCTGAG
>NW_024606334.1:0-7889 GCF_018296145.1 Oncorhynchus tshawytscha | reverse complement strand
ACTCAGACCCAGCCTGCAAGCCCACTCTCACATCAGCCAGGGCCTAACCACAAAGACTAATATAGACTCAGACCCAGCCTGCAAGCCCACTCTCACAACAGCCAGGGCTTAACCACAAAGACTAATATTGACTCAGACCCAGCCTGCAAGCCCACTCTCACATCAGCCAGGGTAATATTGACTCAGACCCAGCCTGCAACCACAAGCCAGGGTCTAACCACTAATATAGACTCAGACCCAGCCTGCAAACACACTCTCACATCAGCCAGGGATTAACCACAAAGACTAATATTGACTCAGAACCAGCCTGCAAGCCCACTCTCACAACAGCCAGGGCCTAACCACAAATACTAATATAGACTCAGACCCAGCCTGCAAGCCCACTCTCACAACAGCCAGGGCCTAACCACAAAGACTAATATAGACTCAGACCCAGCCTGCAAGCCCACTCTCACATCAGCCAGGGCCTAACCACAAAGACTAATATAGATGCTTGTACAACGTATAGTGGCAGAGTTTAGACACATAGAAACAGTATCTATTATAAGGCCTGCAGCAAAACAGATGAATCTTCAAGTCCCCTTAATCACTAATGGGGAGGGTCTCTGAGACCCTCCTCCTACGTGACAAATACATTTTGATTTGATTTGAACAATCTATCGTGCAGCTATGAGGCCCAGTAAAACTCATTCTAAAGGCTACTTACACAAGAGAGTGATGAGAGAAACACACAGCCCGTCCATCTGGTGGTCTGATGGTCTGATGGTGACTGTCAGAGAGTAGCTGGGTCTTTGCTGCGTATTTCCGTGTTCATGACTAGATGTACTTTACCATGAAAGGACATACGAGCAGCGATTGGTTCGATCGAATGGAACGTTTTCAGCTCGTGGTCCACTTTCTGTGTGACATGAAGGGAGGGCTTAGCATCGGACAGGTTTCACACCGACATGACGTCACTGGAAAATATTCAGCTCCTTTGAGGTGGTGGTGTCGATAGCAACACCTAACTAGCAGCACATGGGGCGGCAGGGTAGCCTAGTGGTTAGAGCGTTGGACTAGCAACCAGACTAACTAGCAGCACATGGTCAAAGTCAACCTACTGCAACATCATTAAACACAACATGAAGAACCAAACAATAATTTTGATGTCACTTTGATCCTTGACAGAGAAGACTTGAGACAGAGACCTATCTTGAGACAGAGGCCTATCTTGAGACAGAGGCCTATCTTGAGACAGAGACCTATCTTGAGACAGAGGCCTATCTTGAGACAGAGACCTATCTTGAGACAGAGACCTATCTTGAGACAGAGGCCTATCTTGAGACAGAGACCTATCTTGAGACAGAGGCCTATCTTGAGACAGAGGCCTATCTTGAGACAGAGACCTATCTTGAGACAGAGGCCTATCTTGAGACAGAGACCTATCTTGAGACAGAGGCCTATCATGAGACAGAGACCTATCTTGAGACAGAGACCTATCTTGAGACAGAGGCCTACCTTGAGACAGAGGCCTATCTTGAGACAGAGGCCTATCTTGAGACAGAGGACCAATCTTGAGACAGAGGACCTATCTTGAGACAGAGGCCTATCTTGAGACAGAGGCCTATCTTGAGACAGAGTCCTGTCTTGAGACAGAGACCTATCTTGAGACAGAGGCCTATCTTGAGACAGAGGCCTATCTTGAGACAGAGACCTATCTTGAGACAGAGGCCTATCTTGAGACAGAGGCCTATCTTGAGACAGAGGCCTATCTTGAGACTTAGACCTATCTTGAGACAGAAGTCTATCTTGAGACAGAGTCCTGTCTTGAGACAGAGACCTATCTTGAGACAGAGGCCTATCTTGAGACAGAGGCCTACCTTGAGACAGAGACCTATCTTGAGACAGAGGTCTATGTTGAGACAGAGGCCTATCTTGAGACAGAGACCTATCTTGAGACAGAGGTCTATCTTGAGACAGAGGTCTATGTTGAGACAGAGGCCTATCTTGAGACAGAGACCTATCTTGAGACAGAGGCCTATCTTGAGACAGAGGCCTATCTTGAGACAGAGACCTAATCTTGAGACAGAGGCCTATCTTGAGACAGAGGTCTATCTTGAGACAGAGGCCTATCTTGAGACAGAGGCCTATCTTGAGACAGAGACCTATCTTGAGACAGAGACCTATCTTGAGACAGAGGCTATCTTGAGACAAATACCTATCAGAGGCCTATCATGAGACAGAGACCTATCTTGAGACAGAGGCCTATCATGAGACAGAGACCTATCTTGAGACAGAGGCCTATCTTGAGACAGAGACCTATCTTGAGACAGAGACCTATCTTGAGACAGAGGCCTGTCTTGAGACAGAGACCTATCTTGAGACAGAGGCCTATCTTGAGACAAAGGCCTACCTTGAGACAGAGACCTATCTTGAGACAGAGGCCTACCTTGAGACAGAGGCCTACCTTGAGACAGAGGCCTACCTTGAGACAGAGGCCTATCTTGAGACAGAGGCCTATCTTGAGACAGAGGCCTATCTTGAGACAGAGACCTATCTTGAGACAGAGGCCTATCTTGAGACAGAGGCCTATCTTGAGACAGAGGCCTATCTTGAGACAGAGGCCTATCTTGAGACAGAGACCTATCTTGAGACAGAGGCCTACCTTGAGACAGAGGCCTACCTTGAGACAGAGGCCTATCTTGAGACAGAGACCTATCTTGAGACAGAGACCTATCTTGAGACAGAGGCCTATCTTGAAACAGAGTCCTGTCTTGAGACAGAGACCTATCTTGAGACAGAGGCCTATCTTGAGACAGAGGCCTATCTTGAGACAGAGGCCTATCTTGAGACAGAGACCTATCATGTGACTTGACTAAAACCATCTCCAACTTTCTACTGTGGCAGATGAACCTCCATCAACTTCTCTCAGCCACTTTCATCTCCAGTTTGCAGCCAGACTTGAAGGCAGAAACTACATCCAGAAACTACAATGACCATGATGCTCTGGAGTGGATGAGACGAAACATCCAAGCCAGATGTATTTTAACAGCTAAACCAAATGTAGTTCTTTGTCTTTGTGGATGTATTTCTGTATCAAACAATCTCTTTTTATTCAGGAGTAGTAGGACAACAAATAGGACATAAACAGAGTGAGAAATTCACTCAGTGTGAAAGTTTAGCAACACCATGGCAACAGCAACAGGAAGTCAGTGTGAGTTTCCTGTGTACTGTGTGAGGTGTGAATATGATGATTGCATTTGCGTGCCGAGTCCTTTTTGTGTAGCTGTGGTTTACTCAGCTAGTGCTGCTGCTCTGTAGGGGAGGGGTTAAGGGGGGCCTGTGGAGGAGTATCAGAGTACTGGGTCTGTCAGTAATAGAGTAGCTGGGTCTGTCAGTATCAGAACCTCTCAACTTCTCTCACCCACTTCATCTCCAGTAGCTGGGTCTGTCAGTATCAGAGTAGCTGGGTCTGTCAGTAACAGTATCAGAGTAGCTGGGTCTGTCAATAACAGTATCAGAGTAGCTGGGTCTGTCAGTAACAGTATCAGAGTAGCTGGGTCTGTCAGTAACAGTATCAGAGTAGCTGGGTCTGTCAGTAACAGTATCAGAGTAGCTGGGTCTGTCAATAACAGTATCAGAGTAGCTGGGTCTGTCAATAACAGTATCAGAGTAGCTGGGTCGGTCAGTAATAGTGTCAGAGTAGCTGGGTCTGTCAGTAACAGTATCAGAGTAGCTGGGTCTGTCAGTAACAGTATCAGAGTAGCTGGGTCTGTCAGTAACAGTATCTGAGTAGCTGGGTCTGTCAGTATCAGTATCAGAGTAGCTGGGTCTGTCAGTAACAGTATCAGAGTAGCTGGGTCTGTCAGTAACAGTATCAGAGTAGCTGGGTCTGTCAGTAACAGTATCAGAGTAGCTGGGTCTGTAGTAACAGTATCAGAGTAGCTGGGTCTGTCAGTAACAGTATCAGAGTAGCTGGGTCTGTCAGTAACAGTATCAGAGTAGCTGGGTCTGTCAGTAACAGTATCAGAGTAGCTGGGTCTGTCAGTAACAGTGTCAGAGTAGCTGGGTCTGTCAGTAACAGTATCAGAGTAGCTGGGTCTGTCAGTAACCGTATCAGAGTAACTGGGTCTGTCAGTAACAGTATCAGAGTAGCTGGGTCTGTCAGTAACAGTATCAGAGTAGCTGGGTCTGTCAGTAACAGTATCAGAGTAGCTTGGTCTGTCAGTATCAGAGTAGCTGGGTCTCTCTCTCTCAGACTCCTGCTCCAACACTCTCTCTTACTCCACCTACCCCTCTCTCTCTGCCCCCTCTCTCTCTCTCTGACTCCCCCTCCCTCTCTCTCTGGTCTCCCCTCTCTCTCTTTCCAGAGACATCCACACACTCCGCCTTAACCCCTCAGACCTAAACACCAGGCGCCCCTGAACCCCTCAGACCTTAACACCAGGCCCCTCCTTAACCCCTCAGACCTAAACACCAGGCCCCCTTAACCCCTCAGACCTAAACACCAGGCCCCCCTTAACCCCTCAGACCTAAACACCAGGCCCCCCTTAACCCTCAGACCTAAACACCAGGTCCCCCTTAACTCCTCAGACCTAAACACCAGGCCCCCTTAACCCCTCAGTCTGATATTATGATGTTGGTATTACAGTACTCATATAAGAGCTAGTCACTGATTGGCTAAGAAGACACACTCAGTACACAGGAAACCCACACTGACTTCCTGTTGCTGTTGCCATGGTGATGTCTGTCTGTCTGCCATTTGGTCTGAGGATGAGAGTACATCCAAGTTATAACACGTTTTATGTGTTTATTTCTCACATATTCCTCTCCATTTCTGACTATTTAGCATCATTTAGATGTTATTTACATCATTCATTGATATCAACAGAGCAGCATCGACCAGGATACAAAGAATTACAACATCTTAACATGTTTATACCAGCACATCATCTAGTGCATCTTGGGTATTGTAGTTTCTCATTTTAATAGCAGAGAGTTGAGGTCTAATACTTAGTGTTTAGTCTCCATGTTATCAGGTGTTATGGTCTAATAGTGTTTAGTCTCCATGTTATCAGAGTGTTATGGTCTAATAGTGTTTAGTCTCCATGTTATCAGAGTGTTATGGTCTAATAATGTTTAGTCTCCATGTTATCAGAGTGTTATGGTCTAATAGTGTTTAGTCTCCATGTTATCAGTGTGTTATGGTCTAATAGTGTTTAGTCTCCATGTTATCAGAGTGTCATGGTCAACCACTGGTCAGGGGTCAATAAGGGTCGTCTGTGTGTCTGAGTTTAGACCTGTCTGACTGGCAGGTTACGTGATATAGTTCATGTTTCAGGGCCAGGATTTGATATATAACGATATTATAACTGAATATTCAGTTATTAATCAAGTCAAAATTAGGCCTAATCCATTCTGACCACAAGTATAAAATCCTATAGGTCAAATTTAGGCCTCTGTCTCATCAGCCATTTTCCCTGAGGTTCAAAGGTCAGATCGCTCACCACCATGTGTTTGGTTCTCCTTTCATAGGATGTTTTTGAAAATGGGTTGTTATTGGACGTTGATGCTATCTACAGCGACCAACTCAAAGCTGAACATTTTCCGGTGACATCACGTTGGTGTGAAACTTTTTTAACTCTATAAAACCCCTCCCCTTCATGTCACAACGTGGGTTTCAGAGAAAAGGACCACAAGATGAAAACTTTCCATCGAACCAATCGCTGCTCGTATGTCCTTTTATGGTAAAGTACATCTAGTCATGAACACGGAAATACACAGCAAAGACCTTGTTACTCAAAGACCCAGCTACTCTCTGACAGTCACCATCAGACCATCAGACCACGAGATGGACAGGCTGTGTGTCGCTCTCATCTCTCTCTTGTGTGAGTAACTTTGTTTTACTGGGTCTAATAGCTGCCTGATATCTGATTCCTTCATGTGGTTTTATGACTAGATGTGTTATTGAGATGTTTGATGACTGTGATGTTTGCTATATTTCTGTATGTAGAGAAGTTTATGATGAACAAAATGTGTAGTTTTTCCTAACACTGTTCCTCTGCTACCTGTAGGTGCTGTTTCCTCCAGTCAGTTCATCCTAACACTGTTCCTCTGCTACCTGTAGGTGCTGTTTCCTCCAGTCAGGATGGGATCTCTGCAGCAGAGGTGGAGCTGAGAGTCAGACCAGGAGACAATGTTGTTCTTCATTGTGACATCAAAGACAATCTGGTAACAGATTGGTACAGAAACAGCTCCGTTGGGAACAGGAGTCATTTCAGAATTTCAGACAGAGAGATGAAGGACAATCCTTTCCGTCGATTCTATTTCCTGTTGCGTTCTCAACAGTTCTATGATCTACTGATAACTAACGTCTCTGAATCTGACCTGGGACTCTACTACTGTGGGAGCTGGCAGAAACCTGTGGTGAACAAGGAAGGGATTCTCAGTGACACAGAAGAAGAGGTCTACTACCATGGAAATGTCATCACCAGACTTTCATTTGGTAAGAAAATACTGTTTCTTGTTTCTTTCTTTAGGTTGCCGTACAAAATACATTTACATATGTTGTTATGCCAGAGAATCAGAATCTCAATGAGAGGCAAGTTTCTTATTTTATGCTTGTGTTTATGTCCAGAAACCCGTCCAACTGAGCCCTCCTCCCCAGATGTAGACGGTGGGCTGTGTTGGATGTTGCTGTTCAGTCTGTGTCCTGTGTCTGCTCTCCTCTCCTCTCTCCTCTCCTCCAGCTGTGTCTACTCCTTCTGCAGAACAACAGGTCAACTGACTCTCTCACTTCCTCTCATAGTCAGTCTTCTACTTACTTTTCAGTCTCTCATTATTTGAATGTCTCTGTTTTCTGAATCAGTCGTATTATTGTCCTTGTTTGACCTCAGACTTGTTTTAATGGTGATAAACTCTTCCTCTTCAGCTCCAACTGACTCTCAGATCAAGACGACCATCAGGGGAAGTGAGAGCAGAGTACAGGTAGAGTCAGACTGGGATATTTAGTTCTTTTAGGGGTGGCCATCTTGATTTGTAGTCCATGTGTTTGTTAACCCAGCCTTATTCAATGGGATGTATAATCATTAAGAACAGAAGGCAAAAGCCTCTCTCTCTCTCCTCTCTCTCTCTCTCTCTCTCTCTCTCTCTCTCTCTCTCTCTCTCTCTCTCTCTCTCTCTCTCTCTCTCTCTCTCTCTCTCTCTCTCTCTCTCTCTCTCTCTCTCTCTCTCTCTCTCTCTCTCTCTCTCTCTCTCTCTCTCTCTCTCTCTCTCTCTCTCTCTCTCTCTCTCTCTCTCTCTCTCTCTCTCTCTCTCAGGAGGAAGGAGACCTGTTTTACGCCTCGTTGGATATCCGTCAGGGACCGAGGACACCAAAGGAGAAGACAGTCCAGAACTCTGACTTCAGTACCTACTCAGCCATCAATACCAGTGGAGTGTGAGACCTATACCATCCATCAATACCAGCAGAGTGAGACCTATACCATCCATCAATACCAGCAGAGTGAGACCTATACCAGCCATCAATACCAGCAGAGTGTGAGACCTATACCATCAATCAATACCAGCAGAGTGAGACCTATACCAGCCATCAATACCAGCAGAGTGAGACCTATACCAGCCATCAATACCAGTAGAGTGAGACCAATACCAGCCATCAATACCAGCAGAGTGAGACCTATACCAGCCATTTATACCAGCAGAGTGAGACCTATACCAGCCATTTATACCAGCAGAGTGAGACCTATACCAGCCATCAATACCAGCAGAGTGAGTCCTATACCAGCCATCAATACCAGCAGAGTGAGACCTATACCAGCCATTTATACCAGCAGAGTGAGACCTATATCCATCAATACCAGCTCAATACCAGCAGAGTGAGACCTATACCAGCCATCAATACCAGCAGA
>NW_024606333.1:0-7886 GCF_018296145.1 Oncorhynchus tshawytscha | reverse complement strand
GCACACTGCCCTAACCCATCTGGACAAGAGGAATACCTATGTGAGAATGCTGTTCATCGACTACAGCTCGGCATTCAACACCATAGTACCCTCCAAGCTCGTCATCAAGCTCGAGACCCTGGGTCTCGACCCCCGCCCTGTGCAACTGGGTACTGGACTTCCTGACGGGCCGCCCCCAGGTGGTGAGGGTAGGCAACAACATCTCCTCCCCGCTGATCCTCAACACTGGGGGCCCCACAAGGGTGCGTTCTGAGCCCTCTCCTGTACTCCCTGTTCACCCATGACTGCGTGGCCATGCACGCCTCCAACTCAATCATCAAGTTTGCGGACGACACAACAGTGGTAGGCTTGATTACCAACAACGACGAGACGGCCTACAGGGAGGAGGTGAGGGCCCTCGGAGTGTGGTGTCAGGAAAATAACCTCACACTCAACGTCAACAAAACTAAGGAGATGATTGTGGGCTTCAGGAAACAGCAGAGGGAACACCCCCCCCTATCCACATCGATGGAACAGTAGTGGAGAGGGTAGCAAGTTTTAAGTTCCTCGGCATACACATCACAGACAAACTGAATTGGTCCACTCACACAGACAGCATCGTGAGGAAGACGTAGCAGCGCCTCTTCAACCTCAGGAGGCTGAAGAAATTCGGCTTGTCACCAAAAGCACTCACAAACTTCTACAGATGCATAATCGAGAGCATCCTGGCGGGGCTGTATCACCGCCTGGTATGGCAACTGCACCGCCCTCAACCGTAAGGCTCTCCAGAGGGTAGTGAGGTCTGCACAACGCATCACCGGGGGGCAAACTACCTGCCCTCCAGGACACCTACACCACCCGATGCTACAGGAAGGCCATAAAGATCATCAAGGACATCAACCACCCGAGCCACTGCCTGTTCACCCCGCTGTCATCCAGAAGGCGAGGTCAGTACAGGTGCATCAAAGCTGGGACCGAGAGACTGAAAAACAGCTTCTATCTCAAGGCCCATCAGACTATTAAACAGCCACCACTAACATTGAGTGGCTACTGTAACACACTGTCAATGACACTGACTCCTCCAGCCACTTTAATCATGGGAATTGATGGAAATGATGTAAATATATCACTAGCCACTTTAAACAATGCTACATATATAATGTACTTACCTACATTGTTCATCTCATATGCATACGTTGATACTGTACTCTATATCATCGACTGCATCCTTATGTAATACATGTATCACTTGCCACTTTAACTTCTGCCACTTGGTTTTACATACTTATCTCATATGTATATACTGTACTCGATATCATCTACTGTATCTTGCCTATGCTGCTCTGTACCATCACTCATTCATATATCCTTATGTACATATTCTTTATCCCCTTACACTGTGTATAAGACAGTAGTTTTTTTTGGAATTGTTAGTTAGATTACTTGCTTTTTATTACTGCATTGTCGGAACTAGAAGCACAAGCATTTCGCTACACTCGCATTAACATCTGCTAACCATGTGTATGTGACAAATAAAATTTGATTTGATTTGATTTGTCTATAACAGAGTGAAGGAAAAGCAGCCAATGAGTGCTCAGCATATGTGGGAACTCCTTCAAGACTGTTGGAAAAGCATTCCAGGTGACTACCTCATGAAGCTGGTTGAGAGAATGCCAGAGGGTGCTACTTTGAAGAATCTCAAATATAAAATATGTTTTGATTTGTTTAGCAATTTTTGGTTACTACATGATTCCATATGTGTTATTTCATAGTTTATAATAGTCTTGACTATTATTCCACATTGTAAAAAATAGTAAAAATAAAGAAAACCCCTGGAATGAGTAGGTGTGTCTTGTACTGTACTTCTTGAACTGTTTCTATGAATATAGTGGGAATCCAGCGAACTTCTGGAAAGTAGTCAAATCTCTGAAATTAAACTTCACTTCCTCTCATTGCCTCAGCGGATTATGACTCTGGTCCCATAATAGACAAAATTGGTGCTTTTAATAATAATTTTGCCTCAGCTAGCCATCTTTTTGAAAGAATAGTTTCTGGAAACTTTATTCACCTCTCTACATACTGTAGAGAATGATACACATTCTGTATTCTTTATTTCAACCATTTTATAACTACGATGGGGCGGCAGGGTAGCCTAGTGGTTAGAGTGTAGAGGTGGCAGGGTAGCCTAGTGATTAGAGTGTAGAGGTGGCAGGGTAGCCTAGTGGTTAGAGTGTAGAGGTGGCAGGGTAGCCTAGTGGTTAGAGTGTAGAGGTGGCAGGGTAGCCTAGTGGTTAGAGAGTCGGACTAGTAACCGGAAGGTTGCAAGTTCCAACCCCCGAGCTGACAAGGTACAAATCTGGCATTCTGCCCCTGAACAGGCAGTTAACCTACTGTTCCTAGGCTGTCATTGAAAATAAGAATTTATTCTTAACTGACTTGCCTAGTTAAATAAAGGTAAAAAAATAACATGAAATTATGTACTATAAGTGCCTTGCTAAAAATTCAAAGGACATCCAGCCAATATTTGGAGTGGCCTTATCCTTCCATCTTGGGCAGCTCCACGCCCATAAATTACGCTGTGGTAGCTGCCAGCTCCATAGGTTATTGTGTGGTAAAAAAAAGTGCATATTTATTACCCCCAATACCCAGAGAGCCTGTGACCTCCGTCCGCATCCCGACTCACACGATGGGCTCTTATTTGGATGGAGGAAGTCAATTAATTCATAAATACTTAAGCACCTTTACTGTAAGGCAGTGGGAAGAGAGGTCTATTGATCTATTCCATTAATACAAACAAGCCCCCAGGCCACAGGCTTAACGAACCAGGACTTCTCCAATCACACACCACCATCACAGTACAGGAAAAGAATTTGAATGATTTTACTCTTGGCCAGGTGGAAAATTGTCCCAAAGAAATGTATGAATATAATAATGAAGATACTTCATGTGAGTCGATAAGTCGTTAAAATGTGCTCGCAATTGTTTCCCTAGAAATGCAAAACGCAAATGTATATATCTGTCACGGCTTTCTTCCTAGGAAGGAGAGCGGACCAAAACACAGCGTGGTTATAGTTCATGGTTTTTTAATAAGAAAACTCAATCATGAACAAACTACAAAACAATAAACGTGAAAACTGTAACAGTCCTAACTGGTGCAAGGAAGACAGGAAACAATCACCCACAAAATACCCAAAGAATATGGCTGCCTAAATATGGTTCCCAATCAGAGACAATGATAAACACCTGCCTCTGATTGAGAACCACTCTAGGCAACCATAGACTTACCTAGACAACTAAACTGAACACAACCCCATAAATCTACAAAACCCCTAGATAAGAAAAAACACATAAATCACCCATGTCACACCCTGTCCTAACCAAAATAATAATGAAAACAAAGATAACTAAGGCCAGGGCGTGACAATATATATGTATATATATATATATATATATATATATATATATATATATATATATATATATATATATATATATAAATGAGTTGCATATATATATATACATTGCGTTTTGCATTGTAATATTATTCTCGCTCTCTCTCTATATATATATATATACATTTATATACACAAAGTACCAGTCGAAAGTTTGGATACACCTCCTCATTCCAGGGTTTTCTTTATTTTTACTATATATCGTAGAACAATAGAATAACATCAAAACTATGAAATAACATGTACGGAATCACATAGTAACCAAAAAAAGTGGATTTTTCACACTCAACAGTTTCCCGTGTGTATCAAGAATGGTCCATCACCCAAAGGACATCCAGCCAATTTGACACAAATGTGGGAAGCATTGGAGTCAACATGGACCAGCATCCCTGTGGAACGCTATCGTCACCGTGTAGAGTCAACATGGACCAGCATCCCTGTGGAACGCTATCGTCACCGTGTAGAGTCAACATGGACCAGCATCCCTGTGGAACGCTATCGTCACCATGTAGAGTCAACATGGACCAGCATCCCTGTGGAACGCTATCGTCACAGTGTAGAGTCAACATGGACCAGCATCCCTGTGGAACGCTATCGTCACAGTGTAGAGTCAACATGGACCAGCATCCCTGTGGAACGCTATCGTCACCGTGTAGAGTCCATGCCCAGTTCCGAGGGCAAAAAAGGGGTGCAACTCAATATTAGGAAGGTGTCGCAAATGTTTTGTTACTTTAAATACTTGACCTAATCATTTTGGAGCGATACAGAACCCGAGCCGTGACATGTTATGCTAGTTAGGTTTGGGGGAAAAAAGCCATTGAAAAAGACATCCCAGAGAGAAATGAGAAATCCCTAGAAACGGTTTCCTGTCAGTAGAATCTATGCACTACGGGCTATGAAGCGCTCTTAACATTATGCATGACCGCCAAATCATCAACAAAGGTATATCTCACTGGACTGAAATATGAAAGGAGCCTCTGAAGCCAAACCTTTACTGTTCAACAAGCCATGCAGAAACCTTTCTGAGGCTGATCTAATGGGGAAAGATATTGAGCTACTGTAAGTAATTGCAGATTTTTAACTAATGTGGGCGCAACCCCCCCACTCCCCCGGATAAATCACTGCTCTCAAAAGTAATTACCTTGCACGGTAGGTAAAGAACTGAATAAAATGGGTAAGGTACATTCATGTGTGCATAAATTACATTTAATTTAAAATCAGACATTTATCAAGTCTGTTCTTTTAAATCTGTTCATACATACAGTATAAACCATTGATTATTAGTCACAAATATAACAATCATGCATTAAATTGGTCTTCAATAGATATTGAAAGATAATATGTTGATTTGGGAATAAGTATTAATTCCAACCTGAAATAAGCAGAAAAACAGTAACTAATGGGAAATAAGGAAATTAATAAATAGTATGTTTTAAAGAAGTGGGACGTTTTAAGGCTGATAGGGTTTAATGATTTTCAGATGTTTCATCAAAATGTCATGACAAAAACCTACCGTAAGAAAAGAGTTGACCTTTTAAAAGACAAGTGATGATTGGTAAAGAGTCTGATCACTTCTAACTCTGCTGTGTGTGTGTGTGTGTGTGTGTGTGTGTGTGTATGTGTGTGTGTGTGTGTGTATGTGTGTGTGTATGTGTGTGTGTGTGTGTGTGTGTGTGTGTGTGTGTGTGTGTGTCTGTGTGTGTGTGTGTGTGTGTGTGTGTGTGTGTGTGTGTGTGTGTGTGTGTGTGTGTGTGTGTGTGTGTGTGTGTGTGTGTGTGTGTGTGTACACTCGCCTACGTATTTATTTAGACAGTGAAGCTAAAACTGGCATTTTGGATTTGAGACGATAGAACATAATGTCATCATTTATTTATTTGATGGTATGTTTTATACATATTTGTTTAAGTCTTTAGAAATGAAAACACACTATTTAACTAGTCCCCCTATTTGAAGGTGTCATAACTATTTGGACAAATTCCCTTATAGTGTATTGAATTTAGTCAAAAGTTTAGTATTTGCTCCCTTATTCCTAGCATGCAATGACTACATCAAGCTTGTGATGTAGAAACATGGATGTATTTGCAGTTTGTTTTGGTTGTGTTTTGGATTATTTTGTACTCAATAGAAATGAATGGTAAATAATGTCCTGTGTCATTTTGAAGTCACATTTACTGAACACTTCTTTTTACGTGTGATAATAGCCTCAAGTAAAAAGTGACATTGTGTCGCCTTGTATAAAACACATGATTTCAAATCCAAAATGCTGGAGTATAGAGCCGAATTACAAGTTTTAGCTCCAATGTCCAAATACACATTTAGGGGAGTGTATGTACAGTAGGTACCTGCCAAAATAAAGGCACCACTAACATGGTGTCTTATTGTCAGTTAAGAACAAATTATTATTTTCATTGACAGCCTAGGAACAGTGGGTTAACTGGTGTAGGAACAGTGAGTTAACTGGTCTAGGAACAGTGGGTTAACTGCCTTGTTCAGGTGCAGAATGACAGATTTGTACCTTGTCAGCTCGGGGATTTGAACTTGCAACCTTTCAGTTACTAGTCTAACACTCTAACCACTAGGCTACACTGCCGCCCCACTTAGACCACCACGAGCCAGAACGGCTTCAATGCACCTTTGTTTTAAATTCTACAAATGTCTTGAAATCGATTGGAAATATTCTGTCATGAGAAATTCCATAATTTGGTGTTTTGTTGATTTGTGGTGGAAAACGCTGTCTCAGGCACCGCTCAGAATCTACCATACGCTTTCAACTGGGTTGTGAGCTGGTGACTCAAACGGCCCTGTCATATAGTTTTCATGCTCATCAAAGCATTCAGTGACCACTCGTGCCCTGTGGATAAGGGCATTGCCATCCTATGGGGGCATAGCCAAAATAATGGCCTGCCCAGCATTTTTATTAAGATGGGATCTTAATTGCTTAATTAAATCTTTTACTCATGTTTCCATTATTTTGACCCTTATGTATGTATGTATGTATGTATGTATGTATGTATGTATGTATGTCTCTTCCGGCGCCGACAGAGATGGCCGCCTCGCTTCGCGTTCCTAGGAAACTATGCAGTTTTTATTTTTTACGTGTTATTTCTTACTAGTACCCCAGGTCATCTTAGGTTTCTGATCCTCAACACTGGGGCCCCACAAGGGTGCGTTCTGAGCCCTCTCCTGTACTCCCTGTTCACCCACGACTGCGTGGCATGCCTCCTCCAACTCAATCATCAAGTTTGCGGACGACACAACAGTGGTAGGCTTGATTACCAACAACGACGAGGGCCTACAGGGAGGAGGTGAGGGCCCTCGGAGTGTGGTGTCAGGAAAATAACCTCACACTCAACGTCAACAAAACTAAGGAGATGATTGTGGACTTCAGGAAACAGCAGAGGGAACACCCCCATCCACATCGATGGAACAGTAGTGGAGAGGGTAGCAAGTTTTAAGTTCCTCGGCATACATCACAGACAAATTGAATTGGTCCACTCACACAGACAGCATTGTGAGGGAAGGCGCAGCAGCGCCTCTTCAACCTCAGGAGGCTGAAGAAATTCGGCTTGTCACCAAAAGCACTCACAAACTTCTACAGATGCACAATCGAGAGCATCCTGGCGGGCTGTATCACCGCCTGGTATGGCAACTGCACCGCCCTCAACCGTAAGGCTCTCCAGAGGGTAGTGAGGTCTGCACACCGCATCACCGGGGGCAAACTACCTGCCCTCCAGGACACCTACACCACCCGATGCTACAGGAAGGCCATAAAGATCATCAAGTACATCAACCACCGAGCCACTGCCTGTTCACCCCGCTGCCATCCAGAAGGCGAGGTCAGTACAGGTGCATCAAAGCTGGGACCGAGAGACTGAAAAACAGCTTCTATCTCAAGGCCATCAGACTGTTAAACAGCCACCACTAACATTGAGTGGCTACTGCCAACACACTGTCAATGACACTGACTCTACAGCCACTTTAATCATGGGAATCGATGGGAAATGATGTAAATATATCACTAGCCACTTTAAACAATGCTACCTTATATAATGTTACTTACCCTACATTGTTCATCTCATATGCATACGTTGATACTGTACTCTATATCATCGACTGCATCCTTATGTAATACATGTATAACTAGCCACTTTAACTATGCCACTTGGTTTACATACTTATCTCATATGTATATACTGTACTCGATATCATCTACTGTCTTGCCTATGCTGCTCTGTACCATCACTCATTCATATATCCTTATGTACATATTCTTTATCCCCTTACACTGTGTATGACAGTAGTTTTTTTGGAATTGTTAGTTAGATTACTTGCTCGTTATTACTGCATTGTCGGAACTAGAAGCACAAGCATTTCGCTACACTCGCATTAACATCTGCTAACCATGTGTATGTGACAAATAAAATTTGATTTGATTTGATTTGATGTATGTATGTA
>NW_024606332.1:0-7870 GCF_018296145.1 Oncorhynchus tshawytscha | reverse complement strand
ACCATATTAACAATGTGCAGGGATACTGGAGTGGTAGAGGTAAATAGGTGTAGGGGTAAGGTAACTAGGCATCAGGATATATGATAAAGAGAGTAGCAGCAGTGTAAAGGATGATTGTATATGAGTGTGCATGCGTGTGTGTAGAGTCAGTATGAATGTGTGTGTATGTTATGTGTGTTTGAGCAAATTAAGTGAGTGTTGGAGTGTGTGTGTGTGTCGGAGTGTCCGTGAGTGAGTGTGTACAGTCCTGTGAGTATGAGTAGAAACAAAAAGTGCAAATAAAATCAAATATACTGGCTATATATATATGCTGATATACAGAGCTATGAAAAAGTATTTTTCCCCTTTCAGATTTTCTCTATGTGTGCATATTTTTGAATGTTATCAGATCTTCAACCAAAACCTAATATTAGATAAAGGAAACCTGAGTTTATGAATAACAAAACATTTTCTTGTTTTTATTTATTTAAAGTTATGCAACACCCAATTCCCCTGTGTGAATAACTATTTGCCCACTTCCGTTCAACAACTGGTTGTGCCACCTTTAGCTGCAATGACTGTAATCAAATGCTTCCTGTAGTTATTGATCAGTCTCTCACGTCACTGTAGAGGAATTCTGGCCCACTCGTCCATGTAGAACTGTGACATTTGTGGGTTTTCAAACATGAACTGCTCGTTTCAAGTGCTGCCACAACATCTCAATTGGGATTAGGTCTGGACTTTGACTAGGCCATTCCAAACCTTAAAATGTGTTACTTTTTAGCCATTTTTCATGAAGACTTGATTGTGTGTTTTGAATCATTGTCTTGCTGCATGACCCAGCTGCTATCTATATATATATAATATATATATATATATATATATACAACATTTTGAACAGAAATGCAATGGTTAATAGAATCAGTCTAAAACTTTGCACTTACACTGCTACCATCTAGTGGCCAAAATCTAAATTGCGCCTAACCTGGAATAGTACATTATGGCTTTTCTCTTGCATCTAATGTGTTATATACTGTAACATTAATTTCACATTTACACAAACTTTAGTGTTTCCTTTGAAATGGTATCAAGAATATGCATATCCTTGCTTCAGGTCCTGAGCTACAGGCAGTTAGATTTGGGTATGTCATTTTAGGAAAAAAATTGAAAAAAGGGTCCGATCCTTAAGAGGTTTTAAGACATTTTTACAATTTCATAAAAAATGAAAATGCTGAAATGTCTTGAATCAATAAGTATTCAATCCCTTTGTTATGGAAAGTTTAAATAAGTTCAGGAGTAACAAAAATGCTAAACAAGTCAGATGTTAATAAGTTGCATGGACTAACTCTGTGTGCATTAATGGAGTTTAACATGATTTTTGAACGACTACTCACCCCATCTCCGTAACCCACACATATAATTATCTATAAGGTCCCTCAGCTGAGCACAGATTCAACAACAAAGTCCGGGGATGTTTTCCAATGTCTCGCAAAGAAGGGCACCTATTGATAAAAAGCAGACATTGAATATCCCTTTGAGCATTGTGAAATTATTAAACTTTGGATGGTGTAACTATACACCCTGTCACATAAAAGGTATAGGCTTCCTTCCTAACTCAGTTGCCAGAGAGAAAGGAAACCACTCAGGGATTTAACCATGAGGCCAATGGTTATTTTAAACCAGTTACAGAGTTAAATAGCTGTGGGGAGAAAACTGAGGATCAGCAACATTGTAGTTACTCCACAATACTAAATGACAGTGGAAAAGGAGGAAGCCTGTACAGAACACAAATATTCCAAAACATGTATCCCGTTTGCAATAAGGCACTAAAGTAATAGCGCAAAGAATTGTGGGAAAGAAATTAACTTTTTGTCCGGAATGCAAAGCATTATGTTTGGGCAAATCAAACACAACACATCACTGAGTAGCTCTCTTTAAATTTTCAAGCATGACATTCATGTTATGGGTATTCTTGTCATCGGCAAGGGAGTTTTTAGGATAAAAAGAAAAGGAATGGAGCTAAGCACATGCCAAATCCTAGAGGAAAACCAGGAACAGACACTGGGAGAAAAATCCACCTTTCAGCAGTACATTAACCTAAAACCTAAGGCCAATTATACACGTTTGTTACCAAGAAGATTTTGAAAGTAAACTGGGTGACCTAGTTACAGTTCTGACTTAAATTGCCTTGAAAATCTATGGCAAGAAATGAAAATGGCTGTCTAGCAATGATCAACAACCGACTTGACAGAGCTTGAAGAATAATGGGCAAATATTGTACAATCCAGGTTTGCAAAGCTCTGAGAGAATTACCCAGAAAGACTAACAACGGTAAACGCTACCAAAGATGATTCTAACATGTATTGACTCAGGGTGTTGAATTGTAACGAGGTGCGCCTAGAGTCAGGAAGCAAGTTCAGAGAGTGAGTGTTATAATAAATAAAGGTAACATAATACAAAACAAAAAACACTGTAATTCTGTAACGACGTGCGCTGAGAGTCGGAAAGCAAGTTGAGGGAGTGAGTGTTTTGTCTAGATGGTTACATTTGAATAATTTTAATCCTACTTTTTAACACAAAAAAATGTGGAAATAGGTGTGAATACTTACTGAAGGCACTGCATACAGTCTAGTGAGTGTGCGTAGGGTCCGTGCCAGATAGGGTCTGAGCAGAAAGTTTGGGTACCATTGATTTACTATTTAGCATTCTTATGGCTTGGGGGTAGAAGCTGTCTGGGAGCCTGTTTGTGCGAGAACTGATGCTACTGTACCGTTTGCCAGATGGTAGCAGAGTGAACAGTTAGTCTGTGGCTTGGGTGGCTGAAGTCTTTCCTCCTCTGTAGTGCACTGTGGTCAAAGGTGGTGCATTTGCCATACCAAGTGGTGATCCAGCCAGTCAAGATGCTCTCAATGGTGCAACTGTATAACTGTTTGAGGATCCAAGGGCCCATGCCTAGGGCTGTGGCGGTCGTGAAATTTTGACGCCTTATTGTCATGCAAAAGACTGCCAGTCTCACAATAAATTACCGTTAATTAACATAAACACATTTAGCATCTCCATGCCTCCACGCATACAAGACGAATACAAGCCGCTGATGCTTGTCTTTGGAACGTCTACATTTTAAAAAGTCTATTTATTAAGTTTATTACAAGAGAGTACTGAAGCAAAATACAAAGAACCTTACATTTTAAAGAGACAACATAAAATGACATCATCAGTTTCCCACACCCTCTCCGAACCACACAATAGCACAGTGTTTTCAGGTCTGGAGATGTCTTCTACTCCCCTCATAAACCAAACATTCCAATCTGTCTAAAAGATATCTTCTCCTCCACTAATGGAATATCAAGGACCATTCTTATCTGTCAGAAAAGATATATCATCCCTCTCCCTTAAACTTCCCGCAAGGTACAGACAATTAATTTGTTTTACTTACATTTTCAGTAACAGCTTAACCAAGAACCCATACATTTCATACCATAACATAATAGTATTAGAATAAATGGTTCTAATTGAAATGTATACATTCTTAATCATTTCAACTATAATTTCCTCCAACACTAATAAATCAGTTTAACATACACCATCACAATAAATCCATTATTTATTTTAGGCAGGTCTAAAGAAACATTATGATATGAAGAAAATATGTTTCAGAAGAACAGAATATGACTTGGCCTAGTGTATGTTCTCTGGCTATACACCATGCCATAGGCTGTAGGCTTGTTCATTTAGCAGTCCCGTGCCATTATTGTATATGATTTTATTATAAGAATATAATTGAATTTCACTGAATGAAATAAAAATGATATTTTTCCCATTTTGGTAGAAGTTTTGCATATCAAGTGGCTATGTCTTGTGTAAACGTGATCATTTGAAACATTTGGTTCTATAATACATGCTTTTACGGTCAATCCAGCTAGATTTAGTTATTTGGCAACTTTTGTTGTGAATGATACAAACCTTGGATCTCTTGGGAAGCTCATGGGAAGAGGGACAATGGTGATCAGTTTGAAACATGTTGGGATTACAAACTGGGACAGGGACAGATTGAACATGTCCATGAACACACTTGCCGGTGGTCTGCGCATGCTTTGACAACTCGCCCTGGTATTCCGTTTGATTGTTAACCTGTGTAAACACTTTGTTCACATCTGACACAGAGAGCGAGATCACACAGTCAACAGGAAAAAATGGGGGCTTTCACACAAGGCACTGTATTATATACCCTCAAAGCGAGCATAAAGGCCATTTAGCTCGTTTGGGACTCCTGCATCTACTATCTGAACCTATTTCAGTGTAAAGAATATATTTTGCATACGCAACGGAAGAAAAATAGGCCTATTAATACCACAGTACTGTATGTTAGATCCATTGCACAGAATAGATCCAGAAACTGTCAAAATACAGTAAAATCTCAATCATAAGCCAAGAAACAAAATCAGTGATGTCTGTTCCGGCGCCGACAGAGATGGCCGCCTCGCTTCGCGTTCCTAGGAAACTATGCAGTTTTTTGTTTTTTTACGTGTTATTTCTTACACTAGTACCCCAGGTCATCTTAGGTTTCTTTACATACAGCCGAGAAGAACTACTGAATATAAGATCAGCGTCAACTCACCATCAGTACGACCAAGAATATGTTTTTCGCGATGCGGATCCTGTGTTCTGCCTTACAACCAGTGTAACCGAGTGGATCACATGCAGCGACCAAAAAAAAAAAAAAAAACGACTCAGAAAAAGAGGAAACGAAGCGGTCTTCTGGTCAGACTCCGGAGACGGGCACATCGTGCACCACTCCCTAGCATTCTTCTTGCCAATGTCCAGTCTCTTGACAACAAGGTTGATGAAATCCGAGCAAGGGTAGCATTCCAGAGGGACATCAGAGACTGTAACGTTCTTTGCTTCACGGAAACATGGCTCACTGGAGAGACGCAATCCGACGGTGCAGCCAGCGGGTTTCTCCACGCATCGCGCCGACAGAAACAAACATCTTTCTGGTAAGAAGAGGGGCGGGGGCGTATGTCTTATGGCCAACGTGACATGGTGTGATGAAAGAAACATACAGGAACTCAAATCCTTCTGTTCACCTGATTTAGAATTCCTCACAATCAAATGTAGACCGCATTATCTACCAAGAGAATTCTCTTCGATTATAATCACAGCCGTATATATCCCCCAAGCAGACACATCGATGGCTCTGAATGAACTTTATTTAACTCTCTGCAAACTGGAAACGATTTATCCGGAGGCTGCATTCATTGTAGCTGGGGATTTTAACAAGGCTAATCTGAAAACAAGACTCCCTAAATTTTATCAGCATATCGATTGCGCAACCAGGGGTGGAAAGACCCTGGATCATTGTTACTCTAACTTCCGCGACGCATATAAGGCCCTGCCCCGCCCCCTTTCGGAAAAGCTGACCACGACTCCATTTTGCTGATCCCTGCCTACAGACAGAAACTAAAACAAGAAGCTCCCACGCTGAGGTCTGTCCAACGCTGGTCCGACCAAGCTGACTCCACACTCCAGACTGCTTCCATCACGTGGACTGGGAGATGTTTCGTATTGCGTCAGACAACAACATTGACGAATACGCTGATACGGTGTGCGAGTTCATTAGAACGTGCGTTGAAGATGTCGTTCCCATAGCAACGATTAAAACATTCCCAAACCAGAAACCGTGGATTGATGGCAGCATTCGTGTGAAACTGAAGGCACGAACCACTGCTTTTAATCAGGGCAAGGTGTCTGGTAACATGACTGAATACAAACAGTGCAGCTATTCCCTCCGCAAGGCTATCAAACAAGCTAAGCGCCAGTACAGAGACAAAGTAGAATCTCAATTCAACGGCTCAGACACAAGAGGTATGTGGCAGGGTCTACAGTCAATCACGGACTACAGGAAGAAACCCAGCCCAGTCACGGACCAGGATGTCTTGCTCCCAGGCAGACTAAATAACTTTTTGCCCGCTTTGAGGACAATACAGTGCCACTGACACGGCCTGCAACGGAAACATGCGGTCTCTCCTTCACTGCAGCCGAAGTGAGTAAGACATTTAAACGTGTTAACCCTCGCAAGGCTGCAGGCCCAGACGGCATCCCCAGCCGCGCCCTCAGAGCATGCGCAGACCAGCTGGCCAGTGTGTTTACGGACATATTCAATCAATCCCTATACCAGTCTGCTGTTCCCACATGCTTCAAGAGGGCCACCATTGTTCCTGTTCCCAAGAAAGCTAAGGTAACTGAGCTAAACGACTACCGCCCGTAGCACTCACATCCGTCATCATGAAGTGCTTTGAGAGACTAGTCAAGGACCATATCACCTCCACCCTACCTGACACCCTTGACCCACTCCAATTTGCTTACCGCCCAAATAGGTCCACAGACGATGCAATCTCAACCACACTGCACACTGCCCTAACCCATCTGGACAAGAGGAATACCTATGTGAGAATGCTGTTCATCGACTACAGCTCGGCATTCAACACCATAGTACCCTCCAAGCTCGTCATCAAGCTCGAGACCCTGGGTCTCGACCCCGCCCTGTGCAACTGGGTACTGGACTTCCTGACGGGCCGCCCCCAGGTGGTCAGGGTAGGCAACAACATCTCCTCCCGCTGATCCTCAACACTGGGGCCCCACAAGGGTGCGTTCTGAGCCCTCTCCTGTACTCCCTGTTCACCACGACTGCGTGGCCATGCACGCCTCCAACTCAATCATCAAGTTTGCGGACGACACAACAGTGGTAGGCTTGATTACCAACAACGACGACGGCCTACAGGAGGAGGTGAGGGCCCTCGGAGTGTGGTGTCAGGAAAATAACCTCACACTCAACGTCAACAAAACTAAGGAGATGATTGTGGACTTCAGGAAACAGCAGAGGAACACCCCCATCCACATCGATGGAACAGTAGTGGAGAGGGTAGCAAGTTTTAAGTTCCTCGGCATACACATCACAGACAAACTGAATTGGTCCACTCACACAGACAGCATCGTGAGGAAGGCGCAGCAGCGCCTCTTCAACCTCAGGAGGCTGAAGAAATTCGGCTTGTCACCAAAAGCACTCACAAACTTCTACAGATGCACAATCGAGGCATCCTGGCGGGCTGTATCACCGCCTGGTATGGCAACTGCACCGCCCTCAACCGTAAGGCTCTCAGAGGGTAGTGAGGTCTGCACAACGCGCATCACCGGGGGCAAACTACCTGCCCTCCAGGACACCTACACCACCCGATGCTACAGGAAGGCCATAAAGATCATCAAGGACATCAACCACCCGAGCCACTGCCTGTTCACCCGCTGTCATCCAGAAGGCGAGGTCAGTACAGGTGCATCAAAGCTGGGACCGAGAGACTGAAAAACAGCTTCTATCTCAAGGCCATCAGACTGTTAAACAGCCACCACTAACATTGAGTGGCTACTGCCAACACACTGTCAATGACACTGACTCTACTCCAGCCACTTTAATCATGGGAATTGATGGGAAATGATGTAAATATATCACTAGCCACTTTAAACAATGCTACCTTATATAATGTTACTTACCCTACATTGTTCATCTCATATGCATACGTTGATACTGTACTCTATATCATCGACTGCATCCTTATGCAATACATGTATCACTAGCCACTTTAACTATGCCACTTGGTTTACATACTTATCTCATATGTATATACTGTACTCGATATCATCTACTGTATCTTGCCTATGCTGCTCTGTACCATCACTCATTCAATATTCCACCACAGGTGACATTCCAGCAGAGTTCTGTCAGGGGTGGATGCGTCATGCCAGAAGATATTTCCCCCGCTGTCTGGCCGAGGAGAGTATCACCTGTGATGTTGATGAAAAGCTGTGGCCCGGAACAAAACAAAATCAAATCAAATCA
>NW_024606331.1:0-7869 GCF_018296145.1 Oncorhynchus tshawytscha | reverse complement strand
CAAGCTCGTCATCAAGCTCGAGACCCTGGGTCTCGACCCCGCCCTGTGCAACTGGGTACTGGACTTCCTGACGGGCCGCCCCCAGGTGGTGAGGGTAGGCAACAACATCTCCTCCCCGCTGATCCTCAACACTGGGGCCCCCACAAGGGTGCGTTCTGAGCCCTCTCCTGTACTCCCTGTTCACCCACGACTGCGTGGCCATGCACGCCTCCAACTCAATCATCAAGTTTGCGGACGACACAACAGTGGTAGGCTTGATTACCAACAACGACGAGACGGCCTACAGGGAGGAGGTGAGGGCCCTCGGAGTGTGGTGTCAGGAAAATAACCTCACACTCAACGTCAACAAAACTAAGGAGATGATTGTGGACTTCAGGAAACAGCAGAGGGAACACCCCCCCATCCACATCGATGGAACAGTAGTGGAGAGGGTAGCAAGTTTTAAGTTCCTCGGTATACACATCACAGACAAACTGAATTGGTCCACTCACACAGACAGCATCGTGAGGAAGGCGCAGCGCCTGCTTCAACCTCAGGAGGCTGAAGAAATTCGGCTTGTCACCAAAAGCACTCTGAAACTTCTACAGATGCACAATCGAGAGCATCCTGGCGGGCTGTATCACCGCCTGGTATGGCAACTGCACCGCCCTCAACCGTAAGGCTCTCCAGAGGGTAGTGAGGTCTGCACAATGCATCACCGGGGGCAAACTACCTGCCCTCCAGGACACCTACACCACCCGATGCTACAGGAAGGCCATAAGATCATCAGGACATCAACCACCCGAGCCACTGCCTGTTCACCCCGCTGTCATCCAGAAGGCGAGGTTAGTACAGGTGCATCAAAAGCTGGGACCGAGAGACTGAAAAACAGCTTCTATCTCAAGGCCATCAGACTGTTAAACAGCCACCACTAACATTGAGTGGCTACTGCCAACACACTGTCAATGACACTGACTCTACTCAGCCACTTTAATCATGGAATTGATGGGAAATGATGTAAATATATCACTAGCCACTTTAAACAATGCTACCTTATATAATGTTACTTAGCCTACATTGTTCATCTCATATGCATACGTTGATACTGTACTCTATATCATCGACTGCATCCTTATGTAATACATGTATCACTAGCCACTTTAACTATGCCACTTGGTTTATACTATCTCATATGTATATACTGTACTCGATATCATCTACTGTATCTTGCCTATGCTGCTCTGTACCATCACTCATTCATATATCCTTATGTACATATTCTTTATCCCCTTACACTGTGTATAAGACAGTAGTTTTTTTGGAATTGTTAGTTAGATTACTTGCTCGTTATTACTGCATTGTCGGAACTAGAAGCACAAGCATTTCGCTACACTCGCATTAACATCTGCTAACCATGTGTATGTGACAAATAAGATTTGATTTGATTTGATTTGATATACACACACACACACACACACTTATTTTGTATTGTAGACAGGCCCCACAAAACTGTACACAAACTCAGCCGCCCCCATGGGATCATGTCGTAGGGAAATGGGTCATGGAATGGAAAGTGTGGCACTGCAACGATTCACCCCTTTTAATTAAGCTTCCCCCCCTACTTTTCGGAAATTCTGTTAAAAATCGCGCAACATTTTGGCGTCCTGCTACTCAGGCCAGGAATATAGTATATGCATATGATTAGTATGTGTGGATAGAAAACACTCAGACGTTTCCAAAACTGTTTAAATCACGGCTGTGACTATAACAGAACGTCTGTTTCATCGAAAAGCGCAGGAAAATCTGATCACTGGAGATGGAAAAAAAGTATCCATGCGCCACTCCCATGAATTGTTAAAGGTGAACCGTAATATATTTGGCCAAGCTTGCAGTACCTACAGCTACCACAGGATCTATAGAGTCTCCTCATTTGAATCTGAATTGATTCTTGGTAGATCCGCCCAAAGGGAACCGATTCTCTCCGACCACCAACCCGAGGCATTGTCTGTCTTTTTCTCCGGACATTTTTCCACACGGCAGGCTATCAATTTACATCGCCTCCTGATGATTTTTTATAGCTTATTAACGTGTAGTTATACCTAAAGTTGCATTAGAAAGGTATTTCGAAGTGTTTTGTAAAAGTTTATCGTCGAATTTTTAACTTTTAAAAAATGACTTACGTTATGAAAGCGGCTCTTTTTCCGTTTTCCACACAGTCTTCATAGATCGATATCTAGGCTATATATGGACCGATTTAATCCAAAAAAGACCAGTATTGATTATGGGACATCAAGGTGTGCAAAGAAAGAAGATGGTCAAAGGTAATTAATGTTTTATATTTTATTGTGCGGTTTGTGTAGCGCCGACTATGCTAATTCTTTTGTTTACATCCCCTACGGGTCTTTTGGGGTGTTGCATGCTATCAGATAATAGCTTCTCATGCTTTTCGCCCGAAAAGCATTTTAAAAAATCTGACACGGTGGCTAGATTCACAATGACTGTAGCTTTATTTTAATACCAAACATGTGTATTTTAATGAACGTTTGCGTTTTAACTAATACCATTAGCATATAGCGTCGCGCATGTGCATTTCTAGAGCTCTAGGTGAGACGTCTGCGTCTCAAGTAAGCTCAAGAGGTTTTAACATCGCTAAAATATTGATCTAATTCTGAACCCACATGGACCATTCGCTTTATTACCACCATGTGCGTTTTACTACAGAGGCAGAACCTCTGTTTGTAACCCCATCGCTTTCTCTGCCCAGCCAACCTACAATGACAAAACAAAATCACTAATCTCATGTTATTCTTTGCAATTACGATTCTGTGAATCAAAAACTTAATAAAAAAATGCACTCCTTAAAAATAAGGACGTGTTTTACTGATGTTGTGTGTGTAGACGTATGTGCGTGCGTGCGTGTGTGTGTGTGTGTGTGTGTGTGTGTGGGGGGGGTTATTTGTCTGATTGTGTTACTGATGGGTTCTGGGAATGGTACCACACACAGCCTTCTCCAGGAACATTGTGTATCAGTGGCTTCCAGAGGCTTTGCTTGGGGTCTCTTTCTGGAAAATAAAGACTGAGAGAAATGTGGGAGGGGTTTATTTGAAAAAGAACAGAGATGATGAGGAAGGAGGCAAACAAAGGGCATTTGAAAGTGTTCAATCAGCGGACGAGTGGAGGGGTTGACATGGTAGGAGAGAGTGGCCACTCCCCTGTTCTCTCTCTCTCTCTCTCTCTCTCTCCTCTCTTTCTGTGTGTGTGTGTGTGTTTTATTTTTTATTTTATTTTACCTTTATTTAACTAGGCAAGTCAGTTAAGAACAAATTCTTATTTGTGTGTGTGTGTGTGTGTGTGTGTGTGTGTGTGTGTGTATATCCAGAGGTGAGCTGGTCTGCCCAGTTCTCTCAGGTCCGATCTGTCTCTTTCCTCATGTGCAGCATTCCAGCCCAGCACCAGTCCTATCCGGTCTAGTGTGTGTGACACAGAGAGAGACGGAGAGATAGGGAGAGAAAACACTGGCTAAGACATTTGCTACTTTACACCCCTTCCTCTCTCTGTATGTTTTTCAGGGTTGTTACTTTACACTCTTCCTCTCTCTGAATGTTTTAGGGTTGTTACTTTACACCTCTTCCTCTCTGTATGTTTCAGGGTTGTTACTTTACACTCTTCTCTCTCTGAATGTTTTGGTTGTTACTTTACACCTCTTCCTCTCTCTGTATGTTTTAGGGTTGTTACTTTACACCTCTTCCTGTATAATTTTAGGGTTGTTACTTTACTCTTCCTCTCTCTGATGTTTTAGGGTTGTTACTTTACCTCTTCCTCTCTCTGAATGTTTTGGGGTTGTTACTTTACACCTCTTCCTCTCTCTGAATGTTTTAGGGTTGTTACTTTACACCTCTTCCTCTCTCTGAATGTTTTAGGGTTGTTACTTTACACCTCTTCCTCTCTGAATGTTTTAGGGTTGTTGCTTTACACCTCTTCCTCTCTCTGAATGTTTTAGGGTTGTTACTTTACACCTCTTCCTCTCTCTGAATGTTTTAGGGTTATTACTTTACACCTCTTCCTCTCTCTGAATGTTTTAGGGTTGTTACTTTACACCTCTTCCTCTCTCTGTATGTTTCCAGGGTTGTTACTTTACCTCTTCCTCTCTCTGAATGTTTTAGGGTTGTTACTTTACACCTCTTCCTCTCTCTGAATGTTTTAGGGTTTGTTACTTTACACCTCTTCCTCTCTCTGAATGTTTTACTTTACACCTCTTCCTCTCTGGGTTGTTACTTTACAGCTCTTCCTCTCTCTGAATGATTTAGGGTTGTTACTTTACACCTCTTCCTCTCTCTGAATGTTTTAGGGTTGTTACTTTACACGTCTTCCTCTCTCTGTATGTTTCAGGGTTGTTGCTTTACACCTCTTCCTCTCTCTGTATGTTTTGGGGTTGTTACTTTACACATCTTCCTCTCTCTGAATGTTTTAGGGTTGTTACTTTACAATCTTCCTCTCTCTGAATGTTTTGGGTTGTTACTTTACACTCTATCTCTCTGTATGTTCCGGGTTTGTTACTTTACCCTCTATCTCTCTGTATGTTTCAGGGTTGAAGAGGGAATCAGAAGGCCCTCCTTCCCCAGAGGCCAGTGTGTGTATGGGTGCAGGGGTTTGGAAGGGGTCAGAGCAGCGACTGCAGGTGAAGATCAGGCGTTTGAGGAGAAAGATGGGGGATGAGGGGGAGAAGGGAGACAGACGGTGGGTCAACTACCCCACAACGCAGATACAGCATGGGACAAGCCGCTAGAGAGGAATACAGAGAGATGAGATTTAACAGGCTGAGTCTATATCAACGCAATATCTATGAGATGTAACAGGTGGAGTCTATAACAACACCATATCTATGAGATGTAACAGGTGAGTCTATATCAACGCAATATCTATGAGATGTAACAGGTGAGTCGCGTGTTTTGCGTGCGGATCCTGTGTTCTGCCTTACAACCAGTGTAGCAGGAGTGGATCACATGCAGCGACCAAAAAAAAAAAACGACTCAGAAAAAGAGAGGGGGAAACGAAGCGTCTTCTGGTCAGACTCCCGGAGGCGGGCACACCGTTGCACCACTCCCTAGCATTCTTCTTGCCAATGTCCAGTCTCTTGACAACAAGGTTGATGAAATCCGAGCAAGGTAGCATTCAGAGGGACATCAGAGACTGTAACGTTCTCTGCTTCACGGAAACATGGCTCACTGGAGAGACGCAATCCGAAGCGGTGCAGCCAGCGGGTTTCTCCACGCATCGCGCCGACAGAAACAAACATCTTTCTGGTAAGAAGACGGGCGGGGCGTATGCCTTATGACTAACGTGACATGGTGTGATGAAAGAAACATACAGGAACTCAAATCCTTCTGTTCACCTGATTTAGAATTCCCTCACAATCAAATGTAGACCGCATTATCTACCAAGAGAATTCTCTTCGATTATAATCACAGCCGTATATATCCCCCCAAGCAGACACATCGATGGCTCTGAACGAACTTTTATTTAACTCTCTGCAAACTGGAAAACGATTTATCCGGAGGCTGCATTCATTGTAGCTGGGGATTTTAACAAGGCTAATCTGAAAACAAGACTCCTAAATTTTATCAGCATATCGATTGCGCAACCAGGGGTGGAAAGACCCTGGATCATTGTTACTCTAACTTCCGCGACGCATATAAGGCCCTGCCCCGCCCCCTTTCGGAAAAGCTGACCACGACTCCATTTTGTTGATCCCTGCCTACAGACAGAAACTAAAACAGAAGCTCCCACGCTGAGGTCTGTCCAACGCTGGTCTGACCAAGCTGACTCCACACTCCAAGACTGCTTCCATCACGTGGACTGGGAGATGTTTCGTATGCGTCAGACAACAACATTGACGAATACGCTGATACGGTGTGCGAGTTCATTAGAACGTGCGTTGAAGATGTCGTTCCCATAGCAACGATTAAAACATTCCCTAACCAGAAACCGTGGATTGATGGCAGCATTCGTGTGAAACTGAAGGCACGAACCACTGCTTTTAATCAGGGCAAGGTGTCTGGTAACATGACTGAATACAAACAGTGCAGCTATTCCCTCCCGCAAGGCTATCAAACAAGCTAAGCGCCAGTACAGAGACAAAGTAGAATCCCAATTCAACGGCTCAGACACAAGAGGCATGTGGCAGGGTCTACAGTCAATCACGGACTACAGGAAGAAACCCAGCCCAGTCACGGACCAGGATGTCTTGCTCCCAGGCAGACTAAATAACTTTTGCCCGCTTTGAGGACAATACAGTGCCACTGACACGGCCTGCAACGGAAACATGCGGTCTCTCCTTCACTGCAGCCGAAGTGAGTAAGACATTTAAACGTGTTAACCCTCGCAAGGCTGCAGGCCCAGGCGGCATCCCCAGCCGCGCCCTCAGAGCATGCGCAGACCAGCTGGCCGGTGTGTTTACGGACATATTCAATCAATCCCTATACCAGTCTGCTGTTCCCACATGCTTCAAGAGGGCCACCATTGTTCCTGTTCCCAAGAAAGCTAAGGTAACTGAGCTAAACGACTACCGCCCTGTAGCACTCACATCCGTCATCATGAAGTGCTTTGAGAGACTAGTCAAGGACCATATCACCTCCACCCTACCTGACACCTTGACCCACTCCAATTTGCTTACTGCCCAAATAGGTCCACAGACGATGCAATCTCAACCACACTGCACACTGCCCTAACCCATCTGGACAAGAGGAATACCTATGTGAGAATGCTGTTCATCGACTACAGCTCGGCATTCAACACCATAGTACCCTCCAAGCTCGTCATCAAGCTCGAGACCCTGGGTCTCGACCCCGCCCTGTGCAACTGGGTACTGGACTTCCTGACGGGCCGCCCCAGGTGGTGAGGGTAGGCAACAACATCTCCTCCCGCTGATCCTCAACACTGGGGCCCCACAAGGGTGCGTTCTGAGCCCTCTCCTGTACTCCCTGTTCACCCACGACTGCGTGGCCATGCACGCCTCCAACTCAATCATCAAGTTTGCGGACGACACAACAGTGGTAGGCTTGATTACCAACAACGACGAGACGGCCTACAGGGAGGAGGTGAGGGCCCTCGGAGTGTGGTGTCAGGAAAATAACCTCACACTCAACGTCAACAAAACTAAGGAGATGATTGTGGACTTCAGGAAACAGCAGAGGGAACACCCCCCATCCACATCGATGGAACAGTAGTGGAGAGGGTAGCAAGTTTTAAGTTCCTCGGCATACACATCACAGACAAACTGAATTGGTCCACTCACACAGACAGCATCGTGAGGAAGGCGCAGCAGCGCCTCTTCAACCTCAGGAGGCTGAAGAAATTCGGCTTGTCACCAAAAAGCACTCACAAACTTCTACAGATGCACAATCGAGAGCATCCTGGCGGGCTGTATCACCGCCTGGTATGGCAACTGCACCGCCCTCAACCGCAAGGCTCTCCAGAGGGTAGTGAGGTCTGCACAACGCATCACCGGGGGCAAAACTACCTGCCCTCCAGGACACCTACACCACCCGATGCTACAGGAAGGCCATAAAGATCATCAAGGACATCAACCACCCGAGCCACTGCCTGTTCACCCCGCTGTCATCCAGAAGGCGAGGTCAGTACAGGTGCATCAAAGCTGGGACCGAGAGACTGAAAAACAGCTTCTATCTCAAGGCCATCAGACTGTTAAACAGCCACCACTAACATTGAGTGGCTACTGCCAACACACTGTCAATGACACTGACTCTACTCCAGCCACTTTAATCATGGGAATTGATGGGAAATTATGTAAATATATCACTAGCCACTTTAAACAATGCTACCTTATATAATGTTACTTACCCTACATTGTTCATCTCATATACATACGTT
>NW_024606330.1:0-7866 GCF_018296145.1 Oncorhynchus tshawytscha | reverse complement strand
GGAGTCAAAATGGTAGTAGGACCTGCAGTTGGGATTGAGGTAGTAGGTGCTGCACTTGTGGTTGTGGAAGCATCTGCAGTTGTTGTTGTAGGTGATGCTACATTTGAAGTTGCAATTGTGGGGTGCATAGGAGCGACAGTTGTGATGTCTGTTGGAGCTTCAGTTGAGGTTGTCGTTGGAGTTAAATTGGTAGTAGGACCTGCAGTTGAGATTGACGTAGTAGGTGCTGCTGTTTTGTTTATGGAAGCATCTACAGTTGTTATTATAGGAGCCGCTGCAGTTGTGTTCGTGGGAAGCAACAGTTGTTGAAGTAGAAGTTGCAATTGTGGGGGGGTATAAGAGCTACAGTTGTGATTTCTGTAGGAGCTTCAGTTGTGATTGTCTTAGGAGTCAAAATGGTAGTAGGACCTGCAGTTGGGATTGATGTAGTAGGTGCTGCACTTGTGGTTGTGGAAGCATCTGTAGTTGTTGTTATAGGTGATGCTACAGTTGTAATTGAAGTTGCAATTGTGGGGGGGCATGAGAGGTACAGTTGTGATTTCTGTTGGAGCTTCAGTTGTGATTGTCTTAGGAGTCAAAATGGTAGTAGGACCTGCAGTTGGGATTGAGGTAGTAGGTGCTGCACCTCTGGTTGTGGAAGCATCTGCAGTTGTTGTTGTAGGTGATGCTACAGTTGAAGTTGCACTGTGGGGTGCATAGGTGCCACAGTTGTGATGTCTGTTGAGCCTAGCTGAGGTTGTCGTTGGAGCAATTATAGCAGGACCCAGCTGAGATTACTGTAGGAGCTACAGTTGTTGTAGTGGATGTTGTAGTGTGTTGTCGAAGGAGGTAAAATGGTAGTAGGACCTGCAGTTGTGAATAAACTAGTGGGTGCGGAAGTTGTAGAGGTTGCAGGAGCAAGAGTTGTTGTTATAGGAGCTGCAGTTGGGATTGGCATTGAAGGAGCTAAAGTTGAGGAATTAGCTGCAGTTGTCGTTGGGACTGTTGTTCCTAAAGTCATTGATGCTACAGTTGTTGTAGAAGGAGCTTCTGTTGTGGTTGCAGTAGGGGATGCAGTAGTAAATGTAGAAGCAGCTACAGTTGCTGTCGTAGGAGCTTCTGCAGTTGAAGTGATCATTAGAGCTACAGTTGTTGAAGAAAGAAGCTGCAATTGTGGGGTTCAAAGGAGCAACAGCAGTGGAGTCTGAAGGAGCCTCAGTTGTGCTTTTGTCATTGAGTTAAAATATTGTAGGACCTGCAGTTGTGATTGACGTAGTAGGTGCTGATGTTGTGTTTTTGGAAGCATCTACAGTTGTTGTTATAGGAGCTGCTGCAGTTGTGGTCGTGGGAGCAACAGTTGGTAAAGTAGAAGCTGCAATTGTGGGGGTCATAAGAGCTACAGTTGTGATTTCTGTAGGAGCTTCCAGTGTGATTGTCTTAGGAGTCAAAATGGTAGTAGGACCTGCAGTTGG
The DNA here is from genome assembly GCF_018296145.1 of Oncorhynchus tshawytscha. Classification (NCBI taxonomy): domain Eukaryota; kingdom Metazoa; phylum Chordata; class Actinopteri; order Salmoniformes; family Salmonidae; genus Oncorhynchus; species Oncorhynchus tshawytscha. Next base: position 6,415 of record NW_024606330.1, on the reverse strand, counting down.
GATTGAGGTAGTAGGTGCTGCACTTGTGGCTGTGGAAGCATCTGCAGTTGTTGTTGTAGGTGATGCTACATTTGAAGTTGCAATTGTGGGGGCATAGGAGATAGTTGTGATGTCTGTTGAGCTTCAGTTGAGGTTGTCGTTGGAGTTAAATTGGTAGTAGGACCTGCAGTTGAGATTGACGTAGTAGGTGCTGCTGTTTTGTTTATGGAAGCATCTACAGTTGTTATTATAGGAGCATTTTTGGTTGTGTTCGTGGAAGCAACAGTTGTTGAAGCAGAAGTTGCAATTGTGGGGGCATAAGAGCTACAGCCAGATTTCTGCAGGAGCTTCAGTTGTGATTGTCTTAGGAGTCAAAATGGTAGTAGGACCTGCAGTTGGGATTGATGTAGTAGGTGCTGCACTTGTGGTTGTGGAAGCATCTGTAGTTGCTGTTATAGGTGATGCTACAGTTGTAGTGAAGTTGCAATTGTGGGGGCATGAGAGGTACAGTTGTGATTTCTGTTGGAGCTTCAGTTGTGATTGTCTTAGGAGTCAAAATGGTAGTAGGACCTGCAGTTGGGATTGAGGTAGGTGCTGCACACTGGTTTGGAAGCATCTGCAGTTGTTGTTGTAGGTGATGCTACAGTTGAAGTTGCAAATTGTGGGTGCATAGGAGCTACAGTTGTGATGTCTGCTTGAGCTTCAGTTGAGGTTGTCGTTGGAGTTAAATTGGTAGTAGGACCTGTAGTTGATATTGACATTGTAGGAGCTACAGTTGTTGTAGTTGATGTTGTTGTGATTGTCGAAGGAGGTAAAATGGTAGTAGGACCTGCAGTTGTGAATAAACTAGTGGGTGCTGAAGTTGTAGAGGTTGTAGGAGCAAGAGTTGTTGTTATAGGAGCTGCAGTTGGGATTGTCATTGAATGAGCTAAAGTTGAGGAATTAGCTGCAGTTGTCGTTGGGACTGTTGTTCCTAAAGTCATTGGTGCTACAGTTGTTGTAGAAGGAGCTTCTGTTGTGGTTGCAGTAGGGGATGCAGTTGTAAATGTAGAAGCAGCTACAGTTGTTGTCGTAGGAGCTTCTGCAGTTGTAGTGATCGTGGGAGCTACAGTTGTTGAAGAAGAAGCTGCAATTGTGGGGTTCAAAGGAGCAACAGTAGTGGAGTCTGAAGGAGCCTCAGTTGTGCTTGTCATTGGAGTTAAAATGTTAGTAGGACCTGCAGTTGTGATTGACGTAGTAGGTGCTGATGTTGTGTTTTTGGAAGCATCTACAGTTGTTGTTATAGGAGCTGCTGCAGTTGTGGTCGTGGGAGCAACAGTTGGTAAAGTAGAAGCTGCAATTGTGGGGGTCATAAGAGCTACAGTTGTGATTTCTGTAGGAGCTTCAGTTGTGATTGTCTTAGGAGTCAAAATGGTAGTAGGACCTGCAGTTGGGATTGAGGTAGTAGGTGCTGCACTTATGGTTGTGGAAGCATCTGCAGTTGTTGTTGTAGGTGATGCTACATTTGAAGTTGCAATTGTGGGGTGCATAGGAGCGATAGTTGTGATGTCTGTTGGAGCTTCAGTTGAGGTTGTCGTTGAGTTAAATTGGTAGTAGGACCTGCAGTTGAGATTGACGTAGTAGGTGCTGCTGTTTTGTTTATGGAAGCATCTACAGTTGTTATTATAGGAGCCGCTGCAGTTGTGTTCGTGGAAGCAGCAGTTGTTGAAGTAGAAGTTGCAATTGTGGGGGTATAAGAGCTACAGTTGTGATTTCTGTAGGAGCTTCAGTTGTGATTGTCTTAGGAGTCAAAATGGTAGTAGGACCTGCAGTTGGGATTGATGTAGTAGGTGCTGCACTTGTGGTTGTGGAAGCATCTGTAGTTGTTGTTATAGGTGATGCTACAGTTGTAATTGAAGTTGCAATTGTGGGGGGCATGAGAGGTACAGTTGTGATTTCTGTTGGAGCTTCAGTTGTGATTGTCTTAGGAGTCAAAATGGTAGTAGGACCTGCAGTTGGGATTGAGGTAGCAGGTGCTGCACCTCTGGTTGTGGAAGCATCTGCAGTTGTTGTTGTAGGTGATGCTACAGTTGAAGTTGCAATTGTGGGGTGCATAGGTGCTACAGTTGTGATGTCTGTTGGAGCTTCAGTTGAGGTTGTCGTTGGAGTTAAATTGGTAGTAGGACCTGCAGCTGAGATTGACATTGTAGGAGCTACAGTTGTTGTAGTGGATGTTGTAGTGGTTGTCGAAGGAGGTAAAATGGTAGTAGGACCTGCAGTTGTGAATGAAGTTGTAGAGGTTGTAGGAGCAAGAGTTGTTGTTATAGGAGCTGCAGTTGGGATTGGCATTGAAGGAGCTAAAGTTGAGGAATTAGCTGCAGTTGTCGTTGGGACTGTTGTTCCTAAAGTCATTGGTGCTACAGTTGTTGTAGAAGGAGCTTCTGTTGTGGTTGCAGTAGGGATGCAGTTGTAAATGGAAGCAGCTACAGTTGTTGTTATAGGAGCTTCTGCAGTTGTAGTGATTGTGGGAGCTACAGTTGTTGAAGAAGCTGCAATTGTGGGGTTCAAAGGAGCAACAGTAGTGACGTCTGAAGGAGCCTCAGTTGTGCTTGTCATTGGAGTTAAAATGTTAGTAGGACCTGCAGTTGTGATTGACGTAGTAGGTGCTGATGTTGTGTTTCTGGAAGCATCTACAGTTGTTGTTATAGGAGCTGCTGCAGTTGTGGTCAAATGGGAGCAACAGTTGGTAAAGTAGAAGCTGCAATTGTAAATGGGTCATAAGAGCTACAGTTGTGATTTCTTTAGGAGCTTCAGTTGTCTTAGGAGTCAAAATGGAGCTAGGACCTGCAGTTGGGATTGAGGTAGTAGGTGCTGCACTTGTGGTTGTGGAAGCATCTGCAGTTGTTGTTGTAGGTGATGCTACATTTGAAGTTGCAGCATAGGAGCGATAGTTGTGATGTCTGTTGGAGCTTCAGGAGGTTGTCGTTGGAGTGAAGTTGAGATTGACTGCTGCTGTTTTGTTTATGGAAGCATCTACAGTTGTTATTATAGGAGCTGAGTGGAAGCAACAGTTGTTGAAGTAGAAGTGCAGTGGGGTTATAAGGAGCTACAGTAGTGATTTCTGAAGGAGCTTCAGTTGTGATTGTCGTTGGAGTCAAAATGGTAGTAGGACCTGCAGTTGAGGATTGACGTTGTAGTAGGTAAAATGGTAGTAGGACCTGCAGTGTTGTGCTAAGTTGTAGAGGTTGAAGGAGCAAGAGTTGTGTTATGAGGAGCTGCAGTTGGGATTGGCATTGAAGGAGCTAAAGTTGAGAATTCTGCTGGACAGTTGGGACTGTGTTAAAGTCAAAATGGTAGAAGGACCTGCTGTTGTGGTTGCAGGAGCAGTAGTGCTGAAGCAGCTACAGTTGTTGTCGTGGAGCTTCTGCAGTTGTTGTTGTAGGTGAGCTACAGTTGTTGAAGAAGAAGCTGCAATTGTGGGGTTCAAAGGAGCTACAGTTGTGATTTCTGAAGGAGCCTCAGTTGTGCTTGTCATTGGAGTCAAAAATGGTAGTAGGACCTGCAGTTGGATTGACGTAGTAGGTGCTGGATGTTGTGTTTTGGAAGCATCTACAGTTGTTGTTATAGGAGCTGCTGCAGTTTGGTCGTGGTTGTTGAAGGAGGTCTGGTATTTCTGTAGGAGCTGCAGTTGTGATTGTCTTAGGAGTCAAAATGGTTGTAGGACCTGCATTGGGATTGATGTAGTAGGTGCTGCACTTGTGGTGTGGAAGCATCTGAAGTTGTTGCTGTAGTGATGCTACATTTGGAGCTGCAGTAGTTTGTGATGTCTGTTGGAGCTCAGCCGAGGTTGTCTTGGAGTTAAATTGGTAGTAGGACCTGCTGTTGAGATTGGAGCAGTAGGGCTGCAGTTTGTTTATGGAAGCATCTACAGTTGTTATTATAGGAGCCGCTGCAGTTGTGTGTTCGTGGAAGCAACAGTTGTTGAAGTAGAAGTTGCAATTGTGGGGGGTATAAGAGCTACAGTTGTGATTTCTGTAGGGAGCTTCAGTTGTGATTGTCTTAGGAGTCAAAATGGTAGTAGGACCTGCAGTTGGGATTGATGTAGTAGGTGCTGCACTTGTGGTTGTGGAAGCATCTGTAGTTGTTGTTGTAGGAGCTGCTACAGTTGTAATTGAAGTTGCAATTGTGGGGCATAAGAGCTGGTAAATTTCTGAGGAGCTTCAGTTGTGATTGTCTTAGGAGTCAAAATGGTAGTAGGACCTGCAGTTGGGATTGAGGTTAGGTGCTGCACCTCTGGTTGTGGAAGCATCTGCAGTTGTTGTTGTAGGTGATGCTACAGTTGAAAGTTGCAATTGTGGGGTGCATAGGAGCTACAGTTGTGATGTCTGTTGGAGCTTCAGTTGAGGTTGTCGTTGGAGTTAAATTGGTAGTAGGACCTGCAGCTGATATTGACATTGTAGGAGCTACAGTTGTTGTAGTGGATGATGGTTGTTGAAGGAGGTAAAATGGTAGTAGGACCTGCAGTTGTGAATAAACTATAGGAGCGAAGTTGTAGAGGTTGTAGGAGCAAGAGAGTTGTTGTTATAGGAGCTGCAGTTGGGATTGTCATTGAAGGAGCTAAATTGAGGAATTAGCTAGTTGTCGTTGGGACCGTTGTTCCTAAAGTCATTGGTGCTACAGTTGTTGTAGAAGGAGCTTCTGTTGTGGTTGCAGTAGGGGATGCAAGTTAAATGTAGAAGCAGCTACAGTTGTTGTCGTAGAGCTGTTGTAGTGATCGTGGGAGCCAACAGTTGTTGAAGAAGAAGCTGCAATTGTGGGGGTTCAAAGGAGCAACAGTAGTGGAGTCTGAAGGAGCCTCAGTTGTGCTTATCATTGGAGTTAAATGTTAGTAGGACCTGCAGTTGTGATTGACGTAGTAGGTGCTGATGTTGTGTTTTGGGAAGCATCACAGTTGTTGTTATAGGAGCTGCTGAAGTTGTGGTCGTGGGAGCAACAGTTGGTAAAGTAGAAGCTGCAATTGTGGGTCATAAGAGCTGGTTGTGATTTCTGTAGGAGCTTCAGTTGTGATTGTCTTAGAGTCAAAATGGTAGTAGGACCTGCAGTTGGGATTGAGGTAGTAGGTGCTGCACTTGTGGTTGTACTCTGCAGTTGTTGTTGTAGGTGATGCTACATTTGAAGTTGTAATTGTGGGGTGATAGGAGCGACAGTTGTGATGTCTGTGGAGCTTCAGTTGAGGTTGTCGTGGAGCAAATTGGCAGGGACCTGCAGTTGAGATTGGGACGTAGTAGGTGCTGTTTTTGTTTATGAAGTTACAGTTGTTATTATAGGAGCCGCTGCAGTTGTGATTGACAACAGTTGTTGAAGTAGAAGCTGCAATTGTGGGGGGTAAGAGCTACAGTGTGATTTTGTAGGAGCTTCAGTTGTGATTGTCTTAGAGTCAAATGGTAGTAGGACCTGCAGTTGGGATTGATGTAGTAGGTGCTGCACCTGTGGTTGTGGAAGCATCTGTAGTTGTTGTTATAGGTGATGCTACAGTTGTAATTGAAGTTTGCAATTGTGGGGGCATGAGAGGTACAGTTGTGATTTCTGTTGGAGCTTCAGTTGTGATTGTCTTAGGAGTCAAAATGGTAGTAGGACCTGCAGTTGGGATTGAGGTAGTAGGTGCTGCACCTCTGGTTTATGGAAGCATCTGCAGTTGTTGTTGTAGGTGATGCTGGTTGAAGTTGCAATTGTGGGGTGCATAGGACCTACAGTTGTGATGTCTGTTGGAGCTTCAGTTGAGGTTGTCGTTGGAGTTAAATTGGTAGTAGGACCTGCAGTTGAGATTGACATTGTAGGAGCTACAGTTGTTGTAGTGGATGTTGTTGTGGTTGTCGAAGGAGGTAAAATGGTAGTAGGACCTGCAGTTGTGAATAAACTAGTTGGTGCGGAAGTTGTAGAGGTTGTAGAGCAAAGAGTTGTTGTTATAGGAGCTGCAGTTGGGATTGGCATTGAAGGAGCTAAAGTTGAGGAATTAGCTGCAGTTGTCGTTGGGACTGTTGTTCTAAAGTCATTGGTGCTACAGTTGTTGTAGAAGGAGCTTCTGTTGTGGTTGCAGTAGGGGATGCAGTTGTAAATGTAGAAGCAGCTACAGTTGTTGTCGTAGGAGCTTCTGCAGTTGTAGGATCGTGGGAGCTACAGTTGTTGAAGAAGAAGTCAAGAATTGCGGGTTCAAAGGAGCAACAGTAGTGGAGTCTGAAGGAGCCTCAGTTGTGCTTGTCATTGGAGTTAAAATGTTAGTAGGACCTGCAGTTGTGATTGACGTAGTAGGTGCTGATGTTGTGTTTTCTGGAAGCATCTACAGTTGTTGTTATAGGAGCTGCTGCAGTTGTGGTCGTGGGAGCAACAGTTGGTAAAGTAGAAGCTGCAATTGTGGGGGTCATAAGAGCTACAGTTGTGATTTCTGTAGGAGCTTCAG
>NW_024606329.1:0-7863 GCF_018296145.1 Oncorhynchus tshawytscha | reverse complement strand
TCTGGCCCCAGAGATTTCAGGAGGAGGAGCTAGGGAGCAGGAAGTTGTTATGACAGCCAGGTGGGGAACCCCTGCACCTGTGGTAGGTGGTGGAGATTAGGGGACAGACCCACCAGACCACCGCCCTCTCCTCTCTACCAGCAGAGCTCACTCTCTCTCTGGGGTAAGTTGTAGTGTTTTCTGGGAGTAGACCCAGACCTCCAGAGAGATTAAACAGGACGTTCTGAGACATGAAGCATGCTGCAGTAAGCATGCTGAAAGGATCAACCTTAAAATTGTTAACATGAAAACAATATTATCCCTTAGAGGAAGGGTCCCGACGGACCAATGTGCTGGGAGAAAGAGAATTCTATCACAAACACAATACTAACCAAAGAGAATGTGAAAGGCAAGAGAGAGTTATAGAGAGAGAGACAGAGAGAGACAGAGAGAGAAAGAGAGAGAGAGAAAGGGAGACAGAGAGAGAGAGAGAGAGAGAGAGAGAGAGAGAGAGACAGAGAGAGAGAGAGAGAGAAATTCATAAAAAATCCTACAATGTGATTTTCTGGATTTTTTTTCCTCATTTTGTCTGTCATAGTTGAATTGTACCTATGATGAAAATTACAGGCCTCTCTCATCTTTTTAAGTGGGAGAACTTGCACAATTGGTGGCTGACTAAATACTTGTTTTGCCCCACTGTATATGGGCGGAATTAGTCGAACAAAAGAACCACTTGTGATGTTTATGGGACATTTTGAAGTGCCAACAAAAGAAGCTAGCGTCCCACATATCCCAGAGAGGTTTTAATAGACTTTTACATTACCAGATCATTGTGAATTACTTCAGCATAATATCCCTTATAACAAATGACGTTGGATAGACAGACAGACAGACAGACAGACAGACAGACAGACAGACAGACAGACAGACAGACAGACAGACAGACAGACAGACAGACAGACAGACAGACAGACAGACAGACAGACAGACAGACAGACAGACAGACAGACAGACAGACAGACAGACAGATAGATAGATAGATAGATAGATAGATAGATAGATAGATAGATAGATAGATAGATAGATAGATAGATAGATAGATAGATAGATAGATAGATAGATAGATAGATAGATAGATAGATAGATAGATAGATAGATAGATAGATAGATAGATAGATAGATAGATAGATAGATAGATAGATAGATAGATAGATAGATAGATAGATAGATAGATAGATAGATAGATAGATAGATAGATAGATAGATAGATAGATCGATAGATAGATAGATCGATAGATAGATAGATAGATAGATAGATAGATAGATAGATAGATAGATAGATAGATAGATAGATAGATAGATAGATAGATAGATAGATAGATAGATAGATAGATAGATAGATAGATAGATAGATAGATAGATAGATAGATAGATAGATAGATAGATAGATAGATAGATAGATAGATAGATAGATAGATAGATAGATAGATAGATAGATCGAGTGCCTTGCGAAAGTATTCGGCCCCCTTGAACTTTGCGACCTTTTGCCACATTTCAGGCTTCAAACATAAAGATATAAAACTGTATTTTTTTGTGAAGAATCAACAACAAGTGGGAAACAATCATGAAGTGGAACAACATTTATTGGATATTTCAAACTTTTTTAACAAATCAAAAACTGAAAAATTCTGCGTGCAAAATTATTCAGCCCCCTTACTTTCAGTGCAGCAAACTCTCTCCAGAAGTTCAGTGAGGATCTCTGAATGATCCAATGCTAGATACTGTAGCTAGTTACTGTAGCTAGATACTGTAGCTAGATACTGTAGCTAGTCACTGTAGCTAGATACTGTAGCTAGATACTGTAGCTAGTCACTGTAGCTAGTTACTGTAGCTAGTCACTGTAGCTCGTTAGCTAATAATACATCATATATATTTTTTTTACATTTTCTAAGTGTATTTGCTTACTTGAATAGGTTCTCCATGTGGGTGATTGAAAACAGGGCAGCAAAGTTTGTTTGTCACCAGAGCGGTTTAGAGCGTATTGCTATTTACCTGTGAATACCCAAACCTTCACACAAACTTGATATGCTGAATTCTCGATGCACAACCTGAAGATGCTGCCATATCCTGCCAGTATCCTGCCGTATCCCTCCAGTATCCTGCCAGTATCCTGCTGTATCCTCCAGTATCCTGCCGTATCCCTCCAGTATCCTGCTGTATCCTCCAGTATCCTGCTGTATCCCTCCAGTATCCTGCTGTATCCTCCAGTATCCTGCCAGTATCCTGCTGTATCCTGCCAGTATCCTGCCAGTATCCTGCTGTATCCTGCCAGTATCCTGCCAGTATCCTGCTGTATCCTCCAGTATCCTGCCAGTATCCTGCCAGTATCCTGCCGTATCCTGCCAGTATCCTGCCAGTATCCCTCCAGTATCCTGCTGTATCCTGCCGTATCCCTCCAGTATCCTGCCGTATCCCTCCAGTATCCTGCTGTATCCTCCAGTATCCTGCCGTATCCCTCCAGTATCCTGTCGTATCCTGCTGTATCCCTCCAGTATCCTGTCGTATCCCTCCAGTATCCTGCCGTATCCCTCCAGTATCCTGCTGTATCCTCCAGTATCCTGCCGTATCCCTCCAGTATCCTGTCGTATCCTGCTGTATCCTCCAGTATCCTGCCGTATCCCTCCAGTATCCTGTCGTATCCTGCTGTATCCTGCCGTATCCCTCCAGTATCCTGCCGTATCCTGCCAGTATCCCGCTGTATCCTCCAGTATCCTGCCGTATCCCTCCAGTATCCTGCCGTATCCTGCCGTATCCTGTCGTATCCTGCCATATCCCTCCAGTATCCTGCCAGTATCCTGCTGTATCCTGTCGTATCCTGCCGTATCCTGCCGTATCCTGCCGTATCCTGCTATATCCTGCTATATCCTGCCGTATCCCTCCAGTATCCTGCCGTATCCTGCCGTATCCTGTCGTATCCTGCCATATCCCTCCAGTATCCTGCCAGTATCCTGCTGTATCCTGTCGTATCCTGCCGTATCCTGCCGTATCCTGCCGTATCCTGCCATATCCTGCTATATCCTGCCCGTATCCTCCAGTATCCTGCCGTATCCCTCCAGTATCCTGCCGTATCCTGCCGTATCCTGTCGTATCCTGCCATATCCCTCCAGTATCCTGCCAGTATCCTGCTGTATCCTGTCGTATCCTGCCGTATCCTGCCGTATCCTGCCGTATCCTGCTATATCCTGCTATATCCTGCCCGTATCCTGCCAGTATCCTGCCGTATCCTGCCGTATCCTGATGTATCCTGCCCACAAGCGAGCCACTCAGGTGGAAAATGACTCTTAGAAGAGGGAGATGAATGAGTTTGGGAGTAACAGTCCAGGCTGTCCAGGCATTTGCTCTGAGACCGACATAATGATGTAACGAAACGAGCAGGGAGCAGGTTTTCAACCCTCAACATTCTAGCCCGATGTCCAGCATGCTATCAACCTACCCCAGGTCAGCAATTCATTTCAACAATAATCTTCATTTTAATTGGACTCTACAAACAACATGAGGGTTTAATTGGATTCTATTTCTTCGGAGCCTAGACCGATATTAAAACAACTTAATGACATCATGATCTGGTAATGTAAAAGTCTTATAATGACATTGTCTTCTATTGTTTTGTCCTCGTGTGTCTGTTTTTCAGCATGAAGTACCCTGTAGCCACATAGTGTGGATCCCAGGTGAGACCACACACACACACAGATTCCTGTTGAACACAGTCTCTTTAATTAACTACCTCATTCATCCCTCTCTCTCCCTCTTCTCCCTAAATCCTTTAGGTTCTATAAGCTGTGTCGGTGAACCCCTCCCACGTCTGAAATGGCTGACACAGAGGCCACAGCATGATCATACTGTAGGTGAGAGGTCACTTAGTCGGGTCAACAGGAAGTATTATTATTATTGAAATACAGATTAGAGATGTAGTAGTCCCAGAGTTAATGATCCCAGGTCAGTTTACATTATACAGGAAGTATTATTAAAGAGATGTAGTAGTCCCAGAGTCAATGATCCAAGGTCAGTTTATAATATACAGGAAGTATTATTAAAGAGATGTAGTAGTCCCAGAGTTAATGATCCAAGGTCAGTTTATATTATACAGGAAGTATTATTAAAGAGATGCAGTAGTCCCAGAGTTAATGATCCCAGGTCAGTTTATATTACAAAGGAAGTATTATTAAAGAGATGTAGTAGTCCCAGAGTTAATGATCCCAGGTCAGTTTATATTATACAGGAAGTATTATTAAAGAGATCAAATCAAATCAAATCAAATTTTATTTGTCACATACACATGGTTAGCAGATGTTAATGGGAGTGTAGCGAAATGCTTGTGCTTCTAGTTCCGACAATGCAGTAATAACGAACAAGTAATCTAACTAACAATTCCAAAAAAAAACTACTGTCTTATACACAGTGTAAGGGGATAAAGAATATGTACATAAGGATATATGAATGAGTGATGGTACAGAGCAGCATAGGCAAGATACAGTAGATGATATCGAGTACAGTATATACATATGAGATGAGTATGTAAACCAAGTGGCATAGTTAAAGTGGCTAGTGATACATGTATTACATAAGGATGCAGTCGATGATATAGAGTACAGTATCTACGTATGCATATGAGATGAATAATGTAGGGTAAGTAACATTATATAAGGTAGCATTGTTTAAAGTGGCTAGTGATATATTTACATCATTTCCCATCAATTCCCATGATTAAAGTGGCTGGAGTAGAGTCAGTGTCATTGACAGTGTGTTGGCAGTAGCCACTCAATGTTAGTGGTGGCTGTTTAACAGTCTGATGGCCTTGAGATAGAAGCTGTTTTTCAGTCTCTCGGTCCCAGCTTTGATGCACCTGTACTGACCTCGCCTTCTGGATGACAGCGGGGTGAACAGGCAGTGGCTCGGGTGGTTGATGTCCTTGATGATCTTTATGGCCTTCCTGTAGCATCGGGTGGTGTAGGTGTCCTGGAGGGCAGGTAGTTTGCCCCCGGTGATGCGTTGTGCAGACCTCACTACCCTCTGGAGAGCCTTACGGTTGAGGGCGGTGCAGTTGCCATACCAGGCGGTGATACAGCCCGCCAGGATGCTCTCGATTGTGCATCTGTAGAAGTTTGTGAGTGCTTTTGGTGACAAGCCGAATTTCTTCAGCCTCCTGAGGTTGAAGAGGCGCTGCTGCGCCTTCCTCACGATGCTGTCTGTGTGAGTGGACCAATTCAGTTTGTCTGTGATGTGTATGCCGAGGAACTTAAAACTTGCTACCCTCTCCACTACTGTTCCATCGATGTGGATGGGGGGTGTTCCCTCTGCTGTTTCCTGAAGTCCACAATCATCTCCTTAGTTTTGTTGACGTTGAGTGTGAGGTTATTTTCCTGACACCACACTCCGAGGGCCCTCACCTCCTCCCTGTAGGCCGTCTCGTCGTTGTTGGTAATCAAGCCTACCACTGTTGTGTCGTCCGCAAACTTGATGATTGAGTTGGAGGCGTGCGTGGCCACGCAGTCGTGGGTGAACAGGGAGTACAGGAGAGGGCTCAGAACGCACCCTTGTGGGGCCCCAGTGTTGAGGATCAGCGGGGAGGAGATGTTGTTGCCTACCCTCACCACCTGGGGGCGGCCCGTCAGGAAGTCCAGTACCCAGTTGCACAGGGCGGGGTCGAGACCCAGGGTCTCGAGCTTGATGACGAGCTTGGAGGGTACTATGGTGTTGAATGCCGAGCTGTAGTCGATGAACAGCATTCTCACATAGGTATTCCTCTTGTCCAGATGGGTTAGGGCAGTGTGCAGTGTGGTTGAGATTGCATCGTCTGTGGACCTATTTGGGCGGTAAGCAAATTGGAGTGGGTCAAGGGTGTCAGGTAGGGTGGAGGTGATATGGTCCTTGACTAGTCTCTCAAAGCACTTCATGATGACGGATGTGAGTGCTACGGGGCGGTAGTCGTTTAGCTCAGTTACCTTAGCTTTCTTGGGAACAGGAACAATGGTGGCCCTCTTGAAGCATGTGGGAACAGCAGACTGGTATAGGGATTGGTTGAATATGTCCGTAAACACACCGGCCAGCTGGTCTGCGCATGCTCTGAGGGCGCGGCTGGGGATGCCGTCTGGGCCTGCAGCCTTGCGAGGGTTAACACGTTTAAATGTCTTACTCACTTCGGCTGCAGTGAAGGAGAGACCGCATGTTTTCGTTGCAGGCCGTGTCAGTGGCACTGTATTGTCCTCAAAGCGGGCAAAAAGTTATTTAGTCTGCCTGGGATCAAGACATCCTGGTCCGTGACTGGGCTGGGTTTCTTCCTGTAGTCCGTGATTGACTGTAGACCCTGCCACATGCCTCTTGTGTCTGAGCCGTTGAATTGAGATTCTACTTTGTCTCTGTACTGGCGCTTAGCTTGTTTGATAGCCTTGCGGAGGGAATAGCTGCACTGTTTGTATTCAGTCATGTTACCAGACACCTTGCCCTGATTAAAAGCAGTGGTTCGCGCCTTCAGTTCCACACGAATGCTGCCATCAATCCACGGTTTCTGGTTAGGGAATGTTTTAATCGTTGCTATGGGAACGACATCTTCAACGCACGTTCTAATGAACTCGCACACCGAATCAGCGTATTCGTCAATGTTGTTGTCTGACGCAATACGAAACATCTCCCAGTCCACGTGATGGAAGCAGTCTTGGAGTGTGGAGTCAGCTTGGTCGGTCCAGCGTTGGACAGACCTCAGCGTGGGAGCTTCTTGTTTTAGTTTCTGTCTGTAGGCAGGGATCAACAAAATGGAGTCGTGGTCAGCTTTTCCGAAAGGGGGCGGGGCAGGGCCTTATATGCGTCGCGGAAGTTAGAGTAACAATGATCCAGGGTCTTTCCACCCCTGGTTGCGCAATCGATATGCTGATAAAATTTAGGGAGTCTTGTTTTCAGATTAGCCTTGTTAAAATCCCCAGCTACAATGAATGCAGCCTCCGGATAAATCGTTTCCAGTTTGCAGAGAGTTAAATAAAGTTCGTTCAGAGCCATCGATGTGTCTGCTTGGGGGATATATACGGCTGTGATTATAATCGAAGAGAATTCTCTTGGTAGATAATGCGGTCTACATTTGATTGTGAGGAACTCTAAATCAGGTGAACAGAAGGATTTGAGTTCCTGTATGTTTCTTTCATCACACCATGTCACGTTGGCCATAAGGCATACGCCCCGCCCCTCTTCTTACCAGAAAGATGTTCGTTTCTGTCGGCGCGATGCGTGGAGAAACCCGCTGGCTGCACCGCTTCGGATTGCGTCTCTCCAGTTAGCCATGTTTCCGTGAAGCAGAGAACGTTACAGTCTCTGATGTCCCTCTGGAATGCTACCCTTGCTCGGATTTCATCAACCTTGTTGTCAAGAGACTGGACATTGGCAAGAAGAATGCTAGGGAGTGGTGCACGGTGTGCCCGTCTCCGGAGTCTGACCAGAAGACCGCTTCGTTTCCCTCTTTTTCTGAGTCGTTTTTTGGGTCGCTGCATGGAATCCATTCCGTAGTCATGTTTGTAAGGCAGAACACAGGATCCGCGTCGCGAAAACATATTCTTGGTCGTACTGATGGTGAGTTGACGCTGATCTTATATTCAGTAGTTCTTCTCGGCTGTATGTAATGAAACCTAAGATGACCTGGGGTACTAGTGTAAGAAATAACACGTAAAAAAACAAAAAACTGCATAGTTTCCTAGGAACGCGAAGCGAGGCGGCCATCTCTGTCGGCGCCGGAACATTCGGAACATACATTGTAGTAGTCCTAGAGTTAATGATCCAAGGTCAGTTTATATTATTTTTAGTTTATATTATATCGTCAGTTTATATTATATATCCATCTGT
>NW_024606328.1:0-7862 GCF_018296145.1 Oncorhynchus tshawytscha | reverse complement strand
GAAGGAGGGAGGGAGACAGAGAGCGAGGGGGAAGAAAGAGAAGATGCTGGGCAGTCATGAAGGGACTGGACAAACATGTGACTCACTATACTATTAGGATCACTTCTATTCCCAGACTGCAGACCAATTGGCAAAACACACAGATTAGGCTGAAATCAAACAAACAGGAGAAAGAGAGGGGAGGGGAGAGAGGGGGAGAGAGAGAGAGAGAGAGAGAGAGGGGGAGAGAGAGAGAGGAGGGATGAGACAGAGAGAGAGAGAGAGAGAGAGAGAGAGAGAAGGAGTGGGAGGGGAGAGTTAGAGAGAGGGGAGAAAGAGAGAGAGAGGGAGGAGAGAGTGAAGGAAAAGAGGAGAGAGGGGGAGAGGAGAGAGGGGGAGGAGAGAAAGAGGAGAGAGTGAGAGAGGGAGAGAGGGAGGGAGAGAGAAAAGGAAGAGAGAAGAGAGAGGAGTGAGGAGAGAAGTGAGGCAGAGAGAGGAGGAGAGGCATGAGAGAGAAGAGAGAGGAGAGAGTTTAAGAAGCAGAGAGAGAGAGAGAGGTGAAGGGAGGGAGAGAGAGGAGAGAGGAGAGAGGGAGAGGTAGAGAGTGAAGAAGTGAACAAGGAGGGAGAGAGAGAGAGACAGAGAGGGAGAGAGTGGTGAGGGAGAGGGAGAGAGAGAGAATGAACAGTACATCTATACTGTATGTCAGGCAAATGAATCCTATGAAAGGAAAGGGGAAAGTGGGATACCTAGTCAGTTCTACAACTGAATGTGTCTTCCAGTATTTAACCCCTCAACAGGACTGTACATAATGAGTATTTAACCCCTCAACAGGACTGTACATAATGAGAGTATTTAACCCCTCAACAGGACTGTACATAATGAGAGTATTTAACCCTGTACAACCTGTACATAATGAGAGTATTTAACCCCTCAACAGGACTGTCAGACCATCAACAGGACTGTACATAATGAGAGAGTTTTAACCCTCAACAGGACTGTACATAATGAGAGTATTTAACCCTCAACAGGACTGTACATAATGAGAGTTTTAACCCCTCAACAGGACTGTACATAATGAGAGTATTTAACCCCTCAACAGGACTGTACATAATGAGAGGATTCAGACCATCCTGCTTGTTTTCCCACATGTTGTTACAGCCTTTTTCTAAAATAGATTAAATCCTCATCAATCTACACACTATACCCCGTAATGACAAAAACTGTTGTTTTGAGAGACAACAGTTTTTGCTTTGTCATTATGGGGTATTGTGATGTCATTACCGGGTATTGTGATGTCATTACAGGGTATTGTGATGTCATTACGGGGTATTGTGATGTCATTACGGGGTATTGTGATGTCATTACTGGGTATTGTGCGTAGATTTGATACCACCTCTGTGTGTGTTTATACGAAATACAAACGGGTGTGTGCCTTTCCAAATCATGACCGACCAATCAATTGAATTTACCACAGGTGGACTCCAATCAAGTTGTAGAACCATCTCAAGGATGATCAATGGAAACAGGAACTCAATGTCGTGTCTCAAATTAAAAGGTTTGAATTACTTATGTATTTAAAAATTATACATTTAAATAAAAAATAAAAAACCTGTTTTTGCTTTGTCATTATGGGATAGTGTGTGTAGATTGATTTGTATTTATTTAATCCATTTTAGAATAAGTCTGTAACGTAACAAAATGTATGAAAAGGGAATGGGTCGGGATGCACTGTATGCATCTGATTGGCTGCTGCATATGGGGACGTGTATCTGATTGTGATTCTAATCTCATTCTAATCTAATATTGAGTTGCCCTCCCCTCCTGACTGACCCCAGAACAGCCTCAATTCTAATCTAATATTGAGTTGCCCCTCCCTTCTGACCCCAGAACAGCCTCAATTCTAATCTAATATTGAGTTGCCCCTCCCCTTCTGACCCCAGAACAGACCCCACCCCAGAACAGCCTCAATTCTAATCTAATATTGAGTTGCCCCTCCCCTCCTTCTGACCCCAGAACAGCCTCAATTCTAATCTAATATTGAGTTGCCCCTCCCCTTCTGACCCCAGAACAGCCTCAATTCTAATCTAATATTGAGTTGCCCCTCCCTTCTGACCCCAGAACAGCCTCAATTCTAATCTAATATTGAGTTGCCCCTCCCTTCTGACCCCAGAACAGCCTCAATTCTAATCTAATATTGAGTTGCCCCCTTCCCCTTCTGATCAATTCTAATCTAATATTGAGTTGCCCCTCCCCTTCTGACCCCAGAACAGCCTCAATTCTAATCTAATATTGAGTTGCCCCTCCCCTTCTGACCCCAGAACAGACCCCCCCAGAACAGACCTCAATTCTAATCTAATATTGAGTTGCCCCTCCCCTCCCCCAGAACAGCCTCAATTCTAATCTAATATTGAGTTGCCCCTCCCCTTCTGACCCCAGAACAGACCCCAGAACAGCCTCAATTCTAATCTAATATTGAGTTGCCCCTCCCCTCCTGACCCCAGAACAGCCTCAATTCGTCAGGGCATGGACTCTACAAGGTGTCAAAAGCGTTCCGCAGGGATTCTGGCCCATGTTGACTCTAATGCTCCCCCAACACTTGTGTCCAGTTGGCTGAATGTCCTTTGGGTGGTTGACCGTTCAAGACACACACGGAGAAACTGTTGAGCGTGAAAAAAACCCAGCAGCATTGCAGTTCTTGGCACAAACCGATGTGCCTGGCAAGCTACTGCCATGCCCTGATCTTTTGTCTTGCCCATTCACCCTCTTGAATTACTGACTTTATTGTCCCCATGGGGACATGTTGTTGCAGTGTCATGTACACGTTTAAAATGGCGTTTTAATAGAAAACAAATGGACAACAGTTATAATAGTTACATAGCAATAGAAAGAGATGCTGGCCTTACTGGGTTACTGGGTGGATAGGAACATTATCCTGCTGGCCTTACTGGGTTACTGGGTGGATAGGAACATTATCCTGCTGGCCTTACTGGGT
Organism: Oncorhynchus tshawytscha; assembly: GCF_018296145.1. NCBI lineage: Eukaryota > Metazoa > Chordata > Actinopteri > Salmoniformes > Salmonidae > Oncorhynchus > Oncorhynchus tshawytscha. Next base: position 4,888 of record NW_024606328.1, on the reverse strand, counting down.
TACTGGGTGGATAGGAACATTATCCTGCTGGCCTTACTGGGTTACTGGGTGGACTGGGTTACTGGAAACATTATCCTGCTGGCCTTACTGGGTTACTGGGTGGATAGGAACATTATCCTGCTGGCCTTACTGGGTTACTGGGTGGATAGGAACATTATCCTGTTACTGGATGGGTGGAGGGAACATTATCCTGCTGGCCTTACTGGGTTACTGGGTGGATAGGAACATTATCCTGCTGGCCTTACTGGGTTACTGGGTGGATAGGAACATTATCCTGCTGGCCTTACTGGGTTACTGGGTGGATAGGAACATTATCCTGCTGGCCTTACTGGGTTACTGGGTGGATAGGAACATTATCCTGCTGGCCTTACTGGGTTACTGGGTGGATAGGAACATTATCCTGCTGGCCTTACTACTTACTGGGTGGATAGGAACATTATCCTGCTGGCCTTACTGGATAGGAACATTATCCTGCTGGCCTTACTGGGTTACTGGGTGGATAGGAACATTATCCTGCTGGCCTTACTGGGTTACTGGGTGGATAGGAACATTATCCTGCTGGCCTTATCTGGGTGGATAGAACATTATCCTGCTGGCCTTACTGGGTTACTGGGTGGATAGGAACATTATCCTGCTGGCCTTACTGGGTTACTGGGTGGATAGGAACATTATCCTGCTGGCCTTACTGGGTTACTGGGTGGATAGGAACATTATCCTGCTGGCCTTACTGGGTTACTGGGTGGATAGGAACATTATCCTGCTGGCCTTACTGGGTTACTGGGTGGATAGGAACATTATCCTGCTGGCCTTACTGGGTTACTGGGTGGATAGGAACATTATCCTGCTGGCCTTACTGGGTTACTGGGTGGATAGGAACATTATCCTGCTGGCCTTACTGGGTTACTGGGTGGATAGGAACATTATCCTGCTGGCCTTACTGGGTTACTGGGTGGATAGGAACATTATCCTGCTGGCCTTACTGGGTTACTGGGTGGATAGGAACATTATCCTGCTGGCCTTACTGGGTTACTGGGTGGATAGGAACATTATCCTGCTGGCCTTACTGGGTTACTGGGTGGATAGGAACATTATCCTGCTGGTGGATAGGAACATTATCCTGCTGGCCTTACTGGGGTGGATAGGAACTGGGTGGATAGGAACATTATCCTGCTGGCCTTACTGGGTTACTGGGTGGATAGGAACATTATCCTGCTGGCCTTACTGGGTTACTGGGTGGATAGGAACATTATCCTGCTGGCCTTACTGGGTATCCTGCTGGCCTTACTGGGTTACTGGGTGGATAGGAACATTATCCTGCTGGCCTTACTGGGTGGATAGGAACATTATCCTGCTGGCCTTACTGGGTTACTGGGTGGATAGGAACATTATCCTGCTGGCCTTACTGGGTGGATAGGAACATTAGCTCGAGCCCAGAGGGGAGTAGTTCATAGTTCAGGTACAGGGGGGTGGGGCTTGGGTCTAAAATTATTTTGTGAACCTTGCGCAGGGCCCTGACCTCAAATATCTCATCCAGGGCTGTCTGTTTGACTCCTAGTACCTTGGGGAGGGCCCTGACCTTAAAGATCTCATCCTGTCTGTTTGACTAAAGATCCATCCAGTACCTTGGGGGGAGGGCCCTGACCTTAAAGATCTCATCCAGGCCTATCTCATCCAGGCCTGTCTGTTTGACTCCTTAGTACCTTGGGGAGGGCCCTGACCTTAAAGATCTCATCCAGGCTGTTTGACCCTTAGTACCTTTGGGGAGGGCCCTGACCTTAAAGATCTCATCCAGGCCTGTCTGTTTGACTCCTAGTACCTTGGGGAGGGTCCTGACCTAAAGATCTCATCCAGGCCTGTCTGTCTGACTCCAAGTACCTTGCTTGCTGTGGTGAATAAATCTTCAGCATAATACTCTGCTGACAGTGTCATTGCCAAACCAACAAACAATACAAAATGTTTAAATACTCACAATGAAAGATTTGATAAACAGAGTCTGTATAGTACAGTCAACATTAAAATATCCCAGGTTTTTGAGAGTTTCTGTTGAATATTTTTTGGCACACAATCCATGTTTCAATTGTCTCAAGGCTTAAAAATCCTTCTTCAACCTGTCTCCTCCCCTTCATCTTCACTGATTGAAGTGGATTTAACAGGTGACATCAATAAGGGATCATAGCTTTCACCTGGAATCACCTGTTCAGTCTGTGCATTGGAAAGAGCAGGTGTTCCTAATGTTTTGTAAGCACTCTGTGTTTGTGGATGTGTATCTGATTGGCTGCTGCATACACTATGTGTACAAAAGTACGGGACAAATTAGTGGATTCGCTATTTCAGGCACACCTGTTGAGAGGTGTATAAAATCGAGTACACAGAATTGCAATCTCCAAAGACAAATATTGGCAGTAGAATGGCCTACTGAAGAGCTCATTGACTTTCAAAGTGGCAATCGTCATAGGATACTACCTTTCCAACAAGTCAGTTCGTCAGATTCCCGCCCTGCTAGAGCTGAACCCCGTTCAACTGTAAGTGCTGTTTATGTGGAGGGAAAAACATAGGAAAAAACAACAGCTCAGCCGAGAAGTGCTAGGCCACACAACCTCACAGAACAGGACTGCTGGAGTGATGAAACGTGTAAGAGGAAGTATGTCGTCTGTCCTTGGATGTAACACTCACCCTACAAACTGCCTCTGGAAGCAAGCTTCAGCACGAACTGTTAGCCGGGAGGTTGTTGAAATGGGTATCCGTGGCGGAGCAGCTGAACACAAGTGTTAATGTCCTAGACCCCAGGTTGTTACCAGTCTCCTCTATAGACCCCAGGTTGTTACCAGTCTCCTCTATAGACCCCAGGTTGTTACCAGTCTCCTCTACAGACCCCAGGTTGTTACCAGTCTCCTCTACAGACCCCAGGTTGTTACCAGTCTCCTCTATAGACCCCAGGTTGTTACCAGTCTCCTCTATAGACCCCAGGTTGTTACCAGTCTCCTCTATAGACCCCAGGTTGTTACTAGTCTCCTCTATAGACCCCAGGTTGTTACCAGTCTCCTCTATAGACCCCAGGTTGTTACCAGTCTTCTCTATAGACCCCAGGTTGTTACCAGTCTCCTCTATAGACCCCAGGTTGTTACCAGTCTCCTCTATAGACCCCAGGTTGTTACTAGTCTCCTCTATAGACCCCAGGTTGTTACCAGTCTCCTCTGGACCCCAGGTTGTTGCCAGTCTCCTCTAAGACCCCAGGTTGTTACCAGTCTCTCTATAGACCCCAGGTTGTTTGCCCCAGTCTCTCTCTATAGACCCCAGGCTGTTACCAGTCTCCTCTATAGACCCCAGGTTGTTACCAGTCTCCTCTATAGACCCCAGGTTGTTACCAGTCTCCTCTATAGACCCCGGGTTGTTACCAGTCTCCTCTAGACCCCAGGTTGTTACCAGTCTCTATAGTTGTTGCCAGTCTCCTCTATAGACCCCAGGTTGTTACCAGTCTCCTCTATAGACCACAGGTTGTTACCAGTCTTCTATACACCCCAGGGTGTTACCAGTCTCCCTAGATCCCAGGTTGTTACCAGTCTCCTCTATAGACCCCAGGTTGTTACCAGTCTCCTCTATAGACTCCAGATTGTTACCAGTCTCCTCTATAGACCCCAGGTTGTTACCAGTCTCTCCTAGACCCCAGGTTGTTACCAGTCTCCATTATAGACCCAGATTGTGCCAGTCTCCTCTATAGACTCCAGGATGTTACCAGTCTCCTCTATAGACCCCAGGTTGTTACCAGTCTCCTCTATCAGGTTGTTATCAGTCTCCCAGTGTTTTCGACAGCAGAGGGTAATGGGGGCTGGTTGAAATTCATGTCCTTATCCTTACCCCTTCCTGCGTCTCCCAAGATCTCTCTCTCTCCTTCTTTCTTCTAAGATCTCTCTCTTTTTCTCCTTCTATCTCTCCTTCTTTCTCTCCTTCTATCTCTCTTCTTTCTCTCTATCTCTCCTTCTTCTCTCCTTCTCTCCTTCTCTCTCCTTCTCTCCTTCTTCTCTCTCTCCTCCTTCTATCCTCTCCTTCTCTATCTCTCCTTCTTTTCTCTCCCTTCTTCTCTCCTTCTTTTCTATCCTTCTTTCTCTCCTTCTATCTCTCCTTCTTTCTCTCCTTCTCTCTCTCTTTCTTTCTCTCCTTCTATTTCTCTCCCTTATCTCTCCTTCTATCTCTCCTTCTCTATCTCCTTCTTTCTATCCTTCTTCTTTCTCTCCTTCTATCTCTCCTTTCTTTCTCTTCCTTCTCTCTCTCTTTTCTCTCTCCTTCTCTTCTCTCCTTCTTTCTCTCCTTCTTTCTCTCCTTCTTTCTCTCCTTCTCTCTTTCTTCTCTCTCTCTTCTATCTCTCCTTCTTTCTCTCTCTCTTCTTTCTCTCTCCTTCTATCTCTCCTTCTTCTCTCTCCTTCTATCTCTCCTTCTTTCTCTCTCTTCTTTCTCTCTCTCCTTCTCTCTCTCCTTCTCTCTCTCCTTCTTTCTCTCCTTCTTTCTCTCCTTCTTTCTCTCCTTCTCTCTCTCCTTCTGCCTACTTTGTTACTTTCTTTCTTTTTTTCACTCTCTCTTTCGTGTGCACACACACACACACACACACACACACACACACACACACACACACACACACACACACACACACGTTATCCCCACTCCTAACAGGTATGTGGTAGACTGACCAAAGGGACTGGGGATATTGCCATTCAGGACCTTCACTCAGGTTCTCTCTGTGTGTTGCTATTGGTTGTGTTTCTCTCCCTTCCTTCTCGTTTACCTGTGCCTGCCTATTTCCACTCAAACTCTCCGTTAATCTCTCTCTCTTTCTCCATCTCTCTGTGTCTCGTGGACACAAACACATTACCAGAGACAACACACCACATTATCA
>NW_024606327.1:0-7860 GCF_018296145.1 Oncorhynchus tshawytscha | reverse complement strand
TCCTCTTTGTAATAACTGTAGTGATATGTCTCAACATTAATAACTCCAGAGATATGTCTCAACAGTGATAACTCCAGTGACATGTCTCAACATTAATAACTGTGGTGATATGTCTCAACATTAATAACTCCAGAGATATGTCTCAACAGTAATAACTCCAGTGACATGTCTCAACATTAATAACTGTAGTGATATGTCTCAACAGTAATAACTCCAGTGACATGTCTCAACAGTAATAACTCCAGTGACATGTCTCAACATTAATAACTGTAGTGATATGTCTCAACATTAATAACTGTAGTGATATGTCTCAACATTAATAACTGTAGTGATATGTCTCAACATTAATAACTCCAGAGATATGTCTCAACATTAATAACTCCAGAGATATGTCTCAACATTAATAACTCCAGTGATATGTCTCAACATTAATAACTCCAGAGATATGTCTCAACATTAATAACTCCAGTGATATGTCTCAACATTAATAACTCCAGTGATATGTCTCAACATTAATAACTCCAGTGACATGTCTCAACATTAATAACTGTAGTGATATGGCTCATCATTAATAACTCCAGAGATATGTCTCAACATTAATAACTCCAGTGATATGTCTCAACATTAATAACTCCAGTGATATGTCTCAACAGTAATAACTCCAATGATATGTCTCAACAGTAATAACTCCAGAGATATGTCTCAACATTAATAACTCCAGTGACATGTCTCAACATTAATAACTCCAGTGATATGTCTCAACAGTGATAACTCCAGTGATATGTCTCAACAGTAATAACTCCAGTGATATGTCTCAACATTAATAACTCCAGAGATATGTCTCAACAGTAATAACTCCAGTGATATGTCTCAACATTAATAACTCCAGAGATATGTCTCAACAGTAATAACTAGTGATATGTCTCAACAGTAATAACTCCAGTGATGTGTCTCTACAGTGATAACTCCAGTGATATGTCTCAACGGTAATAACTCCAGTGATATGTCTCAACAGTAATAACTCCAGTGATATGTCTCGACAGTAATAACTCCAGTGATATGTCGACAGTAAAAGCTCCAGTGAAATGTCTCGACAGTAATAACTCAGTAATAACTCCAGTGAAATGTCTCAACAGTAATAACTCCAGTGATATGTCTCAACAGTAATAACTCCAGTGATATGTCTCAACAGTAATAACTCCAGTGAAATGTCTCAACAGTAATAACTCCAGTGATATGTCTCAACAGTAATAACTCCAGTGAAATGTCTCAACAGTAATAACTCCAGTGATATGTCTCAACAGTAAAAGCTCCAGTGAAATGTCTCGACAGTAATAACTCAGTAATAACTCCAGTGAAATGTCTCAACAGTAATAACTCCAGTGATATGTCTCAACAGTAATAACTCCAGTGATATGTCTCAACAGTAATAACTCCAGTGAAATGTCTCAACAGTAATAACTCCAGTGATATGTCTCAACAGTAATAACTCCAGTGATAACTCCAGTGATATGTCTCGACAGTAATAACTCCAGTAATAACTCCAGTGACATGTCTCAACAGTTTGTCCATAAGTTGACATATACTGTATGTCAGAGAGCTTGTCCATTTCAAGGTCTGGGAAGAGGGTGTCTCGATTCTATTGGAAAGTTCACGCCATCCTCCCTCTGCAACGTGTACATGATCCCACAGAGCCCAGATAAGACATCCTGACCGCAACTCTGTGCTTCCTGTATAAAAGCCCCTCAGTGAGTCTGTCTCCATCAAGCTGAAAACATCTATCGCCCTGTGGATCCTCTCCCTGGCCTTCGTTGGTGCGGCCGACGGGAAGCTTCAGATGGTTTTTTGTTGTTGTCTAAAACGTTCTCTGTGTTGAGATGTATGGCATCACTGTATGACATCACTGTATGGCATCACTGTATGGCATCACTGTATGACATCACTGTATGACATCACTGTATGACATCACTGTATGGCATCACTGTATGACATCACTGTATGACATCACTGTATGACATCACTGTATGACATCACTGTATGACATCACTGTATGACATCACTGTATGACATCACTGTATGGCATCACTGTATGACATCACTGTATGACATCACTGTATGACATCACTGTTATGACATCACTGTATGACGCCTCTGTATTACAGTGAGTATTATTCTTTTCTCAGTATACTTTTTTGCGAAGGGGATTGTCATGGTATATATTTAAAGCAGGATAGTCAAGTACCCAAGTGTTGTCAGACAACTAACAGGACTTCATACCGCTCTGTCTGGTTACGCCCACATCGTCGACGGGGAGGAGCCTGTGGTGTCTGGTTACGCCCACATCGTCGACGGGGAGGAGCCTGTGGTGTCTGGTTACGCCCACATCGTCAACGATGAGGAGCATGTGGTGTCTGGTTACACCCACATCGTCAACGATGAGGAGCATGTGGTGTCTGGTTACACCCACATCGTCAACGATGAGGAGCATGTGGTGTCTGGTTACGCCCACATCGTCAACGATGAGGAGCATGTGGTGTCTGGTTACACCCACATTGTCAACGATGAGGAGCCTGTGGTGTCTGGTTACGCCCACATTGTCAACGATGAGGAGCATGTGGTGTCTGGTTACGCCCACATCATCAACGAGGAGGAGCCTGTGGTGTCTGGTTACGCCCACATCGTCAACGGGGAGGAGGCTGTGGTGTCTGGTTACGCCCACATCGTCAACGGGGAGGAGCCTGTGGTGTCTGGTTACGCCCACATCGTCAACGGGGAGGAGCCTGTGGTGTCTGGTTACGCCCACATCGTCAACAGGGAGGAGCCTATGGTGTCTGGTTGCGCCCACATTGTCAATGGGGAGGAGCCTGTGGTGTCTGGTCACGCCCACATTGTCAACAGGGAGGAGCCTGTGGTGTCTGGTTACGCCCGCATCGTCAACAATGAGGCTGTGGTATCTGGTTACGCCCACATCGTCAACGATGAGGAGCCTGTGGTGTCTGGTTACGACCAAATCGTCAACGGTGAGGAGCCTGTGGTGTCTGATTACGCCCACATCGTCAACGATGAGGAGCCTGTGGTGTCTGGTTACGCCCACATCGTCAACGGGGAGGAGCCTGTGGTGTCTGGTTACACCTGCATCGTCAACGAATAGGAGCCTGTGGTGTCTGGTTACGCCCACATCGTCAACGATGAGGAGCCTGTGGTGTCTGGTTACGCCCACATCGTCAACGATGAGGAGCCTGTGGTGTCTGGTTACGCCCACATCGTCAACGAATAGGAGCCTGTGGTGTCTGGTTACGCCCACATCATCAACGATGAGGAGCCTGTGGTGTCTGGTTACGCCCACATCGTCAACGGGGAAGAGCCTGTGGTGTCTGGTTACGTCCGCCTGCAGGTGTCCCTCCAGGACTACACTGGATTTCTGCGGCGGCTCTCTGATCAACAATGGGTTGTGACTTCTGCCCACTGCAGCGTGAAGTCAGCCTGGTATTGAACACAGCAATGGCCACACTCTCAATGCCAACACCTATTTTACACTCTCTATCCCCTGTGGGCAAAGCGGTTTGAAATGACATCATTACAACGTGTTGACAATAAGATATTGATGTTGTAATGACGTCAATTGAAGTGGTTTTTGCCTGCTGGGTTGAAAGCATGAAATTGGAGTCTCATCCCATCCCCTTTTTTGTGTGTTTTTTTGTAGTGACTATAATTGTTTGTTGCAGAACTTCTCACCGTGTGATCCTGGGAGATCCGTTGGCTCCAACCCTGAGACATCCAGACCATTGTGTGGACAAGGTGGGGACAGGCTACTAAATGTATAAAATACAAAACACAACATTTTGAAGTGAAGTTAGTATCCTGGGTGCCAGTAATGTTCCTGTTCTCCTACCAACTCCTCATCACTTATCGTCATGTCAAACACGCTCGCTGACAAGATAGCAACAATATACGACATGACCAAATGTATGTGGACACCTGCTCATCAAACATGGGCATTAATATGGAGTTGGTCCCCCCCTCCTTTGCTGCTATAACAGCCTCCACTCTTCTGGGAAGGCTTTCCACTAGATGTTGGAACATTGGAGACTGTTATAGCAGCCTCCACTCTTCTGGGAAGGCTTTCCACTAGATGTTGGAACATTGCTGCTATAACAGCCTCCACTCTTCTGGGAAGGCTTTCCACTAGATGTTGGAACATTGCTGCTATAACAGCCTCCACTCTTCTGGGAAGGCTTTCCACTAGATGCTGGAACATTGCTGCTATAACAGCCTCCACTCTTCTGGGAAGGCTTTCCACTAGATGTTGGAACATTGCTGCTATAACAGCCTCCACTCTTCTGGGAAGGCTTTCCACTAGATGTTGGAACATTGCTGCTATAACAGCCTCCACTCTTCTGGGAAGGCTTTCCACTAGATGTTGGAACATTGCTGCTATAACAGCCTCTACTCTTCTGGGAAGGCTTTCCACTAGATGTTGGAACATTGCTGCTATAACAGCCTCCACTCTTCTGGGAAGGCTTTCCACTAGATGTTGGAACATTGCTGCTATAACAGCCTCCACTCTTCTGGGAAGGCTTTCCACTAGATGTTGGAACATTGCTGCTATAACAGCCTCTACTCTTCTGGGAAGGCTTTCCACTAGATGTTGGAACATTGCTGCTATAACAGCCTCCACTCTTCTGGGAAGGCTTTCCACTAGATGTTGGAACATTGGAGACTGTTATAGCAGCCTCCACTCTTCTGGGAAGGCTTTCCACTAGATGTTGGAACATTGCTGCTATAACAGCCTCCACTCTTCTGGGAAGGCTTTCCACTAGATGTTGGAACATTGCTGCTATAACAGCCTCCACTCTTCTGGGAAGGCTTTCCACTAGATGCTGGAACATTGCTGCTATAACAGCCTCCACTCTTCTGGGAAGGCTTTCCACTAGATGTTGGAACATTGCTGCTATAACAGCCTCCACTCTTCTGGGAAGGCTTTCCACTAGATGTTGGAACATTGCTGCTATAACAGCCTCCACTCTTCTGGGAAGGCTTTCCACTAGATGTTGGAACATTGCTGCTATAACAGCCTCTACTCTTCTGGGAAGGCTTTCCACTAGATGTTGGAACATTGCTGCTATAACAGCCTCCACTCTTCTGGGAAGGCTTTCCACTAGATGTTGGAACATTGCTGCTATAACAGCCTCCACTCTTCTGGGAAGGCTTTCCACTAGATGTTGAACATTGCTGCTATAACAGCCTCCACTCTTCTGGGAAGGCTTTCCACTAGATGTTGGCACATTGCTGCTATAACAGCCTCCACTCTTCTGGGAAGGCTTTCCACTAGATGTTGGAACATTGCTGCTATAACAGCCTCCACTCTTCTGGGAAGGCTTTCCACTAGATGTTGGAACATTGCTGCTATAACAGCCTCCACTCTTCTGGGAAGGCTTTCCACTAGATGTTGGAACATTGGAGACTGTTATAGCAGCCTCCACTCTTCTGGGAAGGCTTTCCACTAGATGTTGGAACATTGCTGCTATAACAGCCTCCACTCTTCTGGGAAGGCTTTCCACTAGATGTTGGAACATTGCTGCTATAACAGCCTCTACTCTTCTGGGAAGGCTTTCCACTAGATGTTGGAACATTGCTGCTATAACAGCCTCCACTCTTCTGGGAAGGCTTTCCACTAGATGTTGGAACATTGCTGCTATAACAGCCTCCACTCTTCTGGGAAGGCTTTCCACTAGATGTTGGAACATTGGAGACTGTTATAGCAGCCTCCACTCTTCTGGGAAGGCTTTCCACTAGATGTTGGAACATTGCTGCTATAACAGCCTCCACTCTTCTGGGAAGGCTTTCCACTAGATGTTGGAACATTGCTGCTATAACAGCCTCCACTCTTCTGGGAAGGCTTTCCACTAGATGTTGGAACATTGCTGCTATAACAGCCTCCACTCTTCTGGGAAGGCTTTCCACTAGATGTTGGAACATTGCTGCTATAACAGCCTCCACTCTTCTGGGAAGGCTTTCCACTAGATGTTGGAACATTGCTGCTATAACAGCCTCCACTCTTCTGGGAAAGCTTTCCACTAGATTTTGGAACATTGCTGCAGGGTGACTTCCTTCCATTCAGCTACAAGAGCATTAGTGAGGTCGGGCACTGATGTCGGGCGATTAGGCCTGGCTTGCAGTCGGCTTTCCAAATCATCCCGAATGTGTTTGATGGGGTTGAAGTCAGGGCTCTGTGCAGGCCGGTCAAGTTCTTCCACACCGTTCTCGACAAACCATTTTGTGCACGGGGGCATTGTCATGTGAAAGGGTCTTCCCCAAACTGTGGCCGCAAAGTTGGAAGCACAGAATCTTCTAGAATGTCATTTCATGTTGTAGCGTTAACATTTCCCCTTCACTTGGAACTAAGGAGCGTGAACCATGAAAAACAGCCCCAGACCAGTATTCCTCCTCCACCAAATAAACATGGAGGTAGTACTATGCATTGGGGCAGGTAGCGTTCTCCTGCCATCCGCCAAACCCAGATTTGCCAAACCCAGAGTTTCCACTGCTCCACAGTCCAATGGCGTCGGAGCTTTGCAACCCCTCCAGCCGACTCTTGGCATTACGGATGGTGATCTTGGGCTTGTGTGCGGCTGCTCGGCCATGGAAACCCATTTCATGAAGCTCCTGACCAACAGTTAGTGTGCTGATGTTGTGATTTTTACAAGCTACTTTCTTCAACACTCGGCCGTCCCATTCTGTGAGCATGGGGGACCCATGTGTCCTGGGGGACCCAGTATGGGGGACCCAGTACGCGTCGCTGAGTCCAACGATGACTTCCCCAGTGGCATGAAGTGTGTGACCTCTGGCTGGGGTCTGACCAGCTACAACGGTAACCAATAATCACTACAGCTTTCTATCAAGGTCTTCCAATCACCAGAGGTATCATTGTAAACTCAGACAAACCTTTTCTTGACTAGCAGCATTAGTTGAAACCACTAGAAATCATGTCTAGGTAACATTTAAGTAACTTATTAAATCATGTCTAGGTAACATTTAAGTAACTTATCAAATCATGTCTAGGTAACATTTAAGTAACTTATCAAATCATGTCTGGGTAACATTTAAGTAACTTATTAAATCATGTCTAGGTAACATTTAAGTAACTTATAAAATCATGTCTAGGTAACATTTACATAACTTATAAAATCATGTCTAGGTAACATTTAAGTAACTTATAAAATCATGTCTAGGTAACATTTAAGTAACTTATAAAATCATGTCTAGGTAACATTTAAGTAACTTATAAAATCATGTCTAGGTAACATTTAAGTAACTTATAAAATCATGTCTAGGTAACATTTAAGTAACTTATAAAATCATGTCTAGGTAACATTTAAGTAACTTATAAAATCATGTCTAGGTAACATTTACATAACTTATAAAATCATGTCTAGGTAACATTTAAGTAACTTATAAAATCATGTCTAGGTAACATTTAAGTAACTTATAAAATCATGTCTAGGTAACATTTAAGTAACTTAGTGTAATAGATTTCCATGAAAAGAAATTGGCTAAATTAGCTTATTAGCAACAAACAAACAAAAACATTTCTCAAGCAATCATTTTTCTAGGACTGCTTTGGAGTAAACTGAGTGGGGAGGGGAAAAGTGTGAACTAGCTGTTATTGGCAGAGAGGTTTGGAACTCTCTTTATTATTGGTCTATTACCGCAAGGTGATGTCACCATGGAAAGCCCGAAACTCCCACCCATACAAACCCGCTGATTAGAGAGTCCTGTGTAGATTGTATTTTCAACCAGCAACTATCAGGAAATAACATTGATTAAAACAAAAATGTCACACTTGTACAGTGTTAGTTT
>NW_024606326.1:0-7853 GCF_018296145.1 Oncorhynchus tshawytscha | reverse complement strand
ATTGTGGCTGTGCTGTCTATTTAAGATGAAATGAACATTGTGGACAGTTTTCAGCAAGTTGCAACATGGAAATACAGAAATAAGCACTTTTCCATAAACAAGCTCTAAATCATGTTTTGATGCACTCTGGATGTCCAATTGTGGCTGTGCTGTCTATTTAAGATGAAATTAACATTGTGGACTGTTTTCAGGAAGTTGCAACATGGAAATACAGAAATAAGCACTTTTCCATAAACAAGCTCTAAATCATGTTTTGATGCACTCTGGATGTCCAATTGTGGCTATGCTGTCTATTTGAGATGAAATGAACATTGTGGACTGTTTTCAGGAAGTTTGCAACATGGAAATACAGAAATAAGCACTTTTCCATAAACAAGCTCTAAATCATGTTTTGATGCACTCTGGATGTCCAATTGTGGCTGTGCTGTCTATTTAAGATGAAATGAACATTGTGGACAGTTTTCAGCAAGTTGCAACATGGAAATACAGAAATAAGCACTTTTCCATAGACAAGCTCTAAATCATGTTTTGATGCACTCTGGATGTCCAATTGGTTGCTATGATGTCTATTTGAGATGAATTGAACATTGTGGACAGTTTTCAGCAAGTTGCAACATGGAAATACAGAAATAAGCACTTTTCCATAAACAAGCTCTAAATCATGTTTTGATGCACTCTGGATGTCCAATTGTGGCTGTGCTGTCTATTTAAGATGAAATGAACATTGTGGACAGTTTTCAGCAAGTTGCAACATGGAAATACAGAAATAAGCACTTTTCCATAGACAAGCTCTAAATCATGCTTTGATGCACTCTGGATGTCCAATGGTTGCTGTGCTGTCTATTTGAGATGAAATGAACATTGTGGACTGTTTTCAGCAAGTTGCAACATGGAAATACAGAAATAAGCACTTTTCCATAAACAAGCTCTAAATCATGTTTTGATGCACTCTGGATGTCCAATTGTGGCTGTGCTGTCTATTTAAGATGAAATGAACATTGTGGACTGTTTTCAGGAAGTTGCAACATGGAAATACAGAAATAAGCACTTTTCCATAAACAAGCTCTAAATCATGTTTTGATGCACTCTGGATGTCCAATTGTGGCTGTGCTGTCTATTTAAGATGAAATGAACATTGTGGACAGTTTTCAGCAAGTTGCAACATGGAAATACAGAAATAAGCACTTTTCCATAAACAAGCTCTAAATCATGTTTTGATGCACTCTGGATGTCCAATTGTGGCTGTGCTGTCTATTTGAGATGAAATGAACATTGTGGACTGTTTTCAGCAAGTTGCAACATGGAAATACAGAAATAAGCACTTTTCCATAAACAAGCTCTAAATCATGTTTTGATGCACTCTGGATGTCCAATTGTGGCTGTGCTGTCTATTTAAGATGAAATGAACATTGTGGACAGTTTTCAGCAAGTTGCAACATGGAAATACAGAAATAAGCACTTTTCCATAAACAAGCTCTAAATCATGTTTTGATGCACTCTGGATGTCCAATTGTGGCTGTGCTGTCTATTTAAGATGAAATGAACATTGTGGACAGTTTTCAGCAAGTTGCAACATGGAAATACAGAAATAAGCACTTTTCCATAGACAAGCTCTAAATCATGTTTTGATGCACTCTGGATGTCCAATTTGCATGAGATGAAATGAACATTGTGGACTGTTTTCAGCAAGTTGCAACATGGAAATACAGAAATAAGCACTTTTCCATAAACAAGCTCTAAATCATGTTTTGATGCACTCTGGATGTCCAATTGTGGCTGTGCTGTCTATTTAAGATGAAATGAACATTGTGGACTGTTTTCAGCAAGTTGCAACATGGAAATACAGAAATAAGCACTTTTCCATAAACAAGCTCTAAATCATGTTTTGATGCACTCTGGATGTCCAATTGTGGCTGTGCTGTCTATTTGAGATGAAATGAACATTGTGGACTGTTTTCAGCAAGTTTGCAAATGAACATTGTGGACTGTTTTCAGGAAGTTGCAACATGGAAATACAGAAATAAGCACTTTTCCATAAACAAGCTCTAAATCATGTTTTGATGCACTCTGGATGTCCAATTGTGGCTGTGCTGTCTATTTAAGATGAAATGAACATTGTGGACAGTTTTCAGCAAGTTGCAACATGGAAATACAGAAATAAGCACTTTTCCATAAACAAGCTCTAAATCATGTTTTGATGCACTCTGGATGTCCAATTGTGGCTGTGCTGTCTATTTAAGATGAAATGAACATTGTGGACAGTTTTCAGCAAGTTGCAACATGGAAATACAGAAATAAGCACTTTTCCATAAACAAGCTCTAAATCATGTTTTGATGCACTCTGGATGTCCAATTGTGGCTGTGCTGTCTATTTGAGATGAAATGAACATTGTGGACTGTTTTCAGCAAGTTGCAACATGGAAATACAGAAATAAGCACTTTTCCATAAACAAGCTCTAAATCATGTTTTGATGCACTCTGGATGTCCAATTGTGGCTGTGCTGTCTATTTAAGATGAAATGAACATTGTGGACAGTTTTCAGCAAGTTGCAACATGGAAATACAGAAATAAGCACTTTTCCATAGACAAGCTCTAAATCATGTTTTGATGCACTCTGGATGTCCAATTGTTGCTGTGCTGTCTATTTGAGATGAAATGAACATTGTGGACTGTTTTCAGCAAGTTGCAACATGGAAATACAGAAATAAGCACTTTTCCATAAACAAGCTCTAAATCATGTTTTGATGCACTCTGGATGTCCAATTGTGGCTGTGCTGTCTATTTAAGATGAAATGAACATTGTGGACAGTTTTCAGCAAGTTGCAACATGGAAATACAGAAATAAGCACTTTTCCATAAACAAGCTCTAAATCATGTTTTGATGCACTCTGGATGTCCAATTGTGGCTGTGCTGTCTATTTAAGATGAAATGAACATTGTGGACTGTTTTCAGGAAGTTGCAACAGGAAATACAGAAATAAGCACTTTTCCATAAACAAGCTCTAAATCATGTTTTGATGCACTCTGGATGTCCAATTGTGGCTGTGCTGTCTATTTGAGATGAAATGAACATTGTGGACTGTTTTCAGCAAGTTGCAACATGGAAATACAGAAATAAGCACTTTTCCATAAACAAGCTCTAAATCATGTTTTGATGCACTCTGGATGTCCAATTGTGGCTGTGCTGTCTATTTGAGATGAAATGAACATTGTGGACTGTTTTCAGCAAGTTGCAACATGGAAATACAGAAATAAGCACTTTTCCATAAACAAGCTCTAAATCATGTTTTGATGCACTCTGGATGTCCAATTGTGGCTGTGCTGTCTATTTAAGATGAAATGAACATTGTGGACAGTTTTCAGCAAGTTGCAACATGGAAATACAGAAATAAGCACTTTTCCATAAACAAGCTCTAAATCATGTTTTGATGCACTCTGGATGTCCAATTGTGGCTGTGCTGTCTATTTGAGATGAAATGAACATTGTGGACTGTTTTCAGGAAGTTGCAACATGGAAATACAGAAATAAGCACTTTTCCATAAACAAGCTCTAAATCATGTTTTGATGCACTCTGGATGTCCAATTGTGGCTGTGCTGTCTATTTGAGATGAAATGAACATTGTGGACTGTTTTCAGGAAGTTGCAACATGGAAATACAGAAATAAGCACTTTTCCATAAACAAGCTCTAAATCATGTTTTGATGCACTCTGGATGTCCAATTGTGGCTGTGCTGTCTATTTGAGATGAAATGAACATTGTGGACTGTTTTCAGCAAGTTGCAACATGGAAATACAGAAATAAGCACTTTTCCATAAACAAGCTCTAAATCATGTTTTGATGCACTCTGGATGTCCAATTGTGGCTGTGCTGTCTATTTAAGATGAAATGAACATTGTGGACTGTTTTCAGCAAGTTGCAACATGGAAATACAGAAATAAGCACTTTTCCATAAACAAGCTCTAAATCATGTTTTGATGCACTCTGGATGTCCAATTGTGGCTGTGCTGTCTATTTAAGATGAAATGAACATTGTGGACAGTTTTCAGCAAGTTGCAACATGGAAATACAGAAATAAGCACTTTTCCATAAACAAGCTCTAAATCATGTTTTGATGCACTCTGGATGTCCAATTGTGGCTGTGCTGTCTATTTAAGATGAAATGAACATTGTGGACAGTTTTCAGCAAGTTGCAACATGGAAATACAGAAATAAGCACTTTTCCATAGACAAGCTCTAAATCATGTTTTGATGCACTCTGGATGTCCAATTGTTGCTGTGCTGTCTATTTGAGATGAAATGAACATTGTGGACTGTTTTCAGCAAGTTGCAACATGGAAATACAGAAATAAGCACTTTTCCATAAACAAGCTCTAAATCATGTTTTGATGCACTCTGGATGTCCAATTGTGGCTGTGCTGTCTATTTAAGATGAAATGAACATTGTGGACAGTTTTCAGCAAGTGCAACATGGAAATACAGAAATAAGCACTTTTCCATAAACAAGCTCTAAATCATGTTTTGATGCACTCTGGATGTCCAATTGTGGCTGTGCTGTCTATTTAAGATGAAATGAACATTGTGGACTGTTTTCAGCAAGTTGCAACATGGAAATACAGAAATAAGCACTTTTCCATAAACAAGCTCTAAATCATGTTTTGATGCACTCTGGATGTCCAATTGTGGCTGTGCTGTCTATTTAAGATGAAATGAACATTGTGGACAGTTTTCAGCAAGTTGCAACATGGAAATACAGAAATAAGCACTTTTCCATAAACAAGCTCTAAATCATGTTTTGATGCACTCTGGATGTCCAATTGTGGCTGTGCTGTCTATTTGAGATGAAATGAACATTGTGGACTGTTTTCAGGAAGTTGCAACATGGAAATACAGAAATAAGCACTTTTCCATAAACAAGCTCTAAATCATGTTTTGATGCACTCTGGATGTCCAATTGTGTGCTGTCTATTTGAGATGAAATGAACATTGTGGACTGTTTTCAGCAAGTTGCAACATGGAAATACAGAAATAAGCACTTTTCCATAAACAAGCTCTAAATCATGTTTTGATGCACTCTGGATGTCCAATTGTGGCTGTGCTGTCTATTTAAGATGAAATGAACATTGTGGACAGTTTTCAGCAAGTTGCAACATGGAAATACAGAAATAAGCACTTTTCCATAGACAAGCTCTAAATCATGTTTTGATGCACTCTGGATGTCCAATGGTTGCTATGAGATGAAATGAACATTGTGGACTGTTTTCAGCAAGTTGCAACATGGAAATACAGAAATAAGCACTTTTCCATAAACAAGCTCTAAATCATGTTTTGATGCACTCTGGATGTCCAATTGTGGCTGTGCTGTCTATTTAAGATGAAATGAACATTGTGGACTGTTTTCAGGAAGTTGCAACATGGAAATACAGAAATAAGCACTTTTCCATAAACAAGCTCTAAATCATGTTTTGATGCACTCTGGATGTCCAATTGTGGCTATGCTGTCTATTTGAGATGAAATGAACATTGTGGACTGTTTTCAGCAAGTTGCAACATGGAAATACAGAAATAAGCACTTTTCCATAAACAAGCTCTAAATCATGTTTTGATGCACTCTGGATGTCCAATTGTGGCTGTGCTGTCTATTTAAGATGAAATGAACATTGTGGACTGTTTTCAGCAAGTTGCAACATGGAAATACAGAAATAAGCACTTTTCCATAAACAAGCTCTAAATCATGTTTTGATGCACTCTGGATGTCCAATTGTGGCTGTGCTGTCTATTTGAGATGAAATGAACATTGTGGACTGTTTTCAGGAAGTTGCAACATGGAAATACAGAAATAAGCACTTTTCCATAAACAAGCTCTAAATCATGTTTTGATGCACTCTGGATGTCCAATTGTGGCTGTGCTGTCTATTTAAGATGAAATGAACATTGTGGACAGTTTTCAGCAAGTTGCAACATGGAAATACAGAAATAAGCACTTTTCCATAGACAAGCTCTAAATCATGTTTTGATGCACTCTGGATGTCCAATTGTGGCTGTGCTGTCTATTTAAGATGAAATGAACATTGTGGACAGTTTTCAGCAAGTTGCAACATGGAAATACAGAAATAAGCACTTTTCCATAAACAAGCTCTAAATCATGTTTTGATGCACTCTGGATGTCCAATTGTGGCTGTGCTGTCTATTTAAGATGAAATGAACATTGTGGACAGTTTTCAGCAAGTTGCAACATGGAAATACAGAAATAAGCACTTTTCCATAGACAAGCTCTAAATCATGTTTTGATGCACTCTGGATGTCCAATTGTGGCTGTGCTGTCTATTTGAGATGAAATGAACATTGTGGACTGTTTTCAGCAAGTTGCAACATGGAAATACAGAAATAAGC
Source organism: Oncorhynchus tshawytscha (assembly GCF_018296145.1). Taxonomy (NCBI): domain Eukaryota; kingdom Metazoa; phylum Chordata; class Actinopteri; order Salmoniformes; family Salmonidae; genus Oncorhynchus; species Oncorhynchus tshawytscha. Next base: position 1,460 of record NW_024606326.1, on the reverse strand, counting down.
ACTTTTCCATAAACAAGCTCTAAATCATGTTTTGATGCACTCTGGATGTCCAATTGTGGCTGTGCTGTCTATTTAAGATGAAATGAACATTGTGGACAGTTTTCAGCAAGTTGCAACATGGAAATACAGAAATAAGCACTTTTCCATAGACAAGCTCTAAATCATGTTTTGATGCACTCTGGATGTCCAATTGTTGCTGTGCTGTCTATTTGAGATGAAATGAACATTGTGGACTGTTTTCAGCAAGTTGCAACATGGAAATACAGACATAAGCACTTTTCCATAAACAAGCTCTAAATCATGTTTGATGCATTCTGGATGTCCAAATTGTGGCTGTGCTGTCTATTTAAGATGAAATGAACATTGTGGACAGTTTTCAGCAAGTTGCAACATGGAAATACAGAAATAAGCACTTTTCCATAAACAAGCTCTAAATCATGTTTTGATGCACTCTGGATGTCCAATTGTGGCTGTGCTGTCTATTTGAGATGAAATGAACATTGTGGACTGTTTTCAGGAAGTTGCAACATGGAAATACAGAAATAAGCACTTTTTCATAAACAAGCTCTAAATCATGTTTTGATGCACTCTGGATGTCCAATTGTTGCTGTGCTGTCTATTTGAGATGAAATGAATATTGTGGACTGTTTTCAGCAAGTTGCAACATGGAAATACAGAAATAAGCACTTTTCCATAAACAAGCTCTAAATCATGTTTTGATGCACTCTGGATGTCCAATTGTGGCTGTGCTGTCTATTTGAGATGAAATGAACATTGTGGACTGTTTTCAGCAAGTTGCAACATGGAAATACAGAAATAAGCACTTTTCCATAAACAAGCTCTAAATCATGTTTTGATGCACTCTGGATGTCCAATTGTGGCTGTGCTGTCTATTTAAGATGAAATGAACATTGTGGACAGTTTTCAGCAAGTTGCAACATGGAAATACAGAAATAAGCACTTTTCCATAAACAAGCTCTAAATCATGTTTTGATGCACTCTGGATGTCCAATTGTGGCTGTGCTGTCTATTTGAGATGAAATGAACATTGTGGACTGTTTTCAGGAAGTTGCAACATGGAAATACAGAAATAAGCACTTTTCCATAAACAAGCTCTAAATCATGTTTTGATGCACTCTGGATGTCCAATTGTGGCTGTGCTGTCTATTTGAGATGAAATGAACATTGTGGACTGTTTTCAGGAAGTTGCAACATGGAAATACAGAAATAAGCACTTTTCCATAAACAAGCTCTAAATCATGTTTTGATGCACTCTGGATGTCCAATTGTGGCTGTGCTGTCTATTTGAGATGAAATGAACATTGTGGACTGTTTTCAGGAAGTTGCAACATGGAAATACAGAAATAAGCACTTTTCCATAAACAAGCTCTAAATCATGTTTTGATGCACTCTGGATGTCCAATTGTGGCTGTGCTGTCTATTTAAGATGAAATGAACAT
>NW_024606325.1:0-7851 GCF_018296145.1 Oncorhynchus tshawytscha | reverse complement strand
AACCATGTATCACTACTGTTGTTCCTATCTAACAGATATCTTGTGTCCTACCTAACCATGTGTCACTACTGTTGTTCCTATCTAACAGATATCTTGTGTCCTACCTAACCATGTATCACTACTGTTGTTCCTATCTAACAGATATCTTGTGTCCTACCTAACCATGTATCACTACTGTTGTTCCTATCTAACAGATATCTTGTGTCCTACCTAACCATGTGTCACTACTGTTGTTCCTATCTAACAGATATCTTGTGTCCTACCTAACCATGTATCACTACTGTTGTTCCTATCTAACAGATATCTTGTGTCCTACCTAACCATGTGTCACTACTGTTGTTCCTATCTAACAGATATCTTGTGTCCTACCTAACCATGTGTCACTACTGTTGTTCCTATCTAACAGATATCTTGTGTCCTACCTAACCATGTATCACTACTGTTGTTCCTATCTAACAGATATCTTGTGTCCTACCTAACCATGTATCACTACTGTTGTTCCTATCTAACAGATATCTTGTGTCCTATCTGTCAATGCCTGACATCACTGTTTGATATCTTTTACTGCAGATAAAAAACGAGTCAACCTGAAGTGTGGGTGTCCGTGTGCCTTTCTTCTGGGGGGCGATGTGAAGTTGGTTCCACCAGGTGTCTGTACTATATAAACACTGCTAATCCAACAATAGTGCTAGGTGTCTGTACTATATAAACACTGCTAATACAACAATAGTGCTAGGTGTCTGTACTATATAAACACTGCTAATACAACAATAGTGCTAGGTGTCTGTACTATATAAACACTGCTAATCCAACAATAGTGCTAGGTGTCTGTACTATATAAACACTGCTAGGTGTCTGTACTATATAAACACTGCTAATCCAACAATAGTGCTAGGTGTCTGTACTATATAAACACTGCTAATCCAACAATAGTGCTAGGTGTCTGTACTATATAAACACTGCTAATACAACAATAGTGCTAGGTGTCTGTACTATATAAACACTGCTAATCCAACAATAGTGCTAGGTGTCTGTACTATATAAACACTGCTAATCCAACAATAGTGCTAGGTGTCTGTACTATATAAACACTGCTAATCCAACAATAGTGCTAGGTGTCTGTACTATATAAACACTGCTAATCCAACAATAGTGCTAGGTGTCTGTACTATATAAACACTGCTAATCCAACAATAGTGCTAGGTGTCTGTACTATATAAACACTGCTAATCCAACAATAGTGCTAGGTGTCTGTACTATATAAACACTGCTAATCCAACAATAGTGCTAGGTGTCTGTACTATATAAACACTGCTAATCCAACAATAGTGCTAGGTGTCTGTACTATATAAACACTGCTAATCCAACAATAGTGCTAGGTGTCTGTACTATATAAACACTGCTAATCCAACAATAGTGCTAGGTGTCTGTACTATATAAACACTGCTAATCCAACAATAGTGCTAGGTGTCTGTACTATATAAACACTGCTAATCCAACAATAGTGCTAGGTGTCTGTACTATATAAACACTGCTAATCCAACAATAGTGTAGGTGCCTGTACTATATAAACACTGCTAATCCAACAATAGTGCTAGGTGTCTGTACTATATAAACACTGCTAATCCAACAATAGTGCTAGGTGTCTGTACTATATAAACACTGCTAATCCAACAATAGTGCTAGGTGTCTGTACTATATAAACACTGCTAATCCAACAATAGTGCTAGGTGTCTGTACTATATAAACACTGCTAATCCAACAATAGTGCTAGGTGTCTGTACTATATAAACACTGCTAATCCAACAATAGTGCTAGGTGTCTGTACTATATAAACACTGCTAATCCAACAATAGTGCACTAATCCAACAATAGTGTGTCTGTACTATATAAACACTGCTAATCCAACAATAGTGTAGGTGTCTGTACTATATAAACACTGCTAATCCAACAATAGTGTAGGTGTCTGTACTATATAAACACTGCTAATCCAACAATAGTGCTAGGTGTCTGTACTATATAAACACTGCTAATCCAACAATAGTGCTAGGTGTCTGTACTATATAAACACTGCTAATCCAACAATAGTGCTAGGTGTCTGTACTATATAAACACTGCTAATCCAACAATAGTGCTAGGTGTCTGTACTATATAAACACTGCTAATCCAACAATAGTGCTAGGTGTCTGTACTATATAAACACTGCTAATCCAACAATAGTGCTAGGTGTCTGTACTATATAAACACTGCTAATCCAACAATAGTGCTAGGTGTCTGTACTATATAAACACTGCTAATCCAACAATAGTGCTAGGTGTCTGTACTATATAAACACTGCTAATCCAACAATAGTGTAGGTGTGTACTATATACTATATAAACACTGCTAATCCAACAATAGTGCTAGGTGTCTGTACTATATAAACACTGCTAATACAACAATAGTGCTAGGTGTCTGTACTATATAAACACTGCTAATCCAACAATAGTGCTAGGTGTCTGTACTATAAACATATCCTAAACAGTACTGGGTTGGTCTAATTAACCTAAACAATAGTGCTAGGTGTCTGTACTATATAAACACTTGGGTAATACACTGGGTGTCTACTATTATCCAACAATAGTACAGCTAGGTGTCTGGTCTACTATTATCCTAAACAACAATAGTGTAGGTCTACTATATAAACCTGCTAATACAACAGTGCTAGGTGTCTGTACCTATATAAACACTGCTAATTAGTGCTAGGTGTCTGTATTATCCTACTGAACAGTACAGCTAGGTGTCTGTACTATATCCTACTGAACACTGGGTTGGTCTAATATTATCCTACTGAACAGTACAGCTTGGTGTCTACTATTATCCTACTGAACAGTACAGCTTGGGTTGGTCTACTATTATCCTACTGAACAACAGTAGTTGGGTTGTCTGTATTATCCTACTAAACACAGTACAGCTTGGGTTGGTCTACTATTATCCTACTGAACAGTACAGCTTGGGTTGGTCTACTATTAACCTACTGAACAGTACAGCTTGGGTTGGTCTACTATTATCCTACTGAACAGTACAGCTTGGGTTGGTCTACTATTATCCTACTGAACAGTACAGCTTATTATCCTACTGAACAGTACAGTTGGTCTACTATTATCCTACTGAACAGTACAGCTTGGGTTGGTCTACTCTACTAGGTATCCTACTGAACAGTATCCTACTGAACAGTACAGCTTGGGTTGGTCTACTATTATCCTACTGAACAGTACAGCTTGGGTTGGTCTACTATTATCCTACTGAACAGTACAGCTTGGGTTGGTCTACTATTATCCTACTGAACAGTACAGCTTGGGTTGGTCTACTATTATCCTACTGAACAGTACAGCTTGGGTTGGTCTACTATTATCCTACTGAACAGTACAGCTTGGGTTGGTCTACTATTATCCTACTGAACAGTACAGCTTGGGTTGGTCTACTATTATCCTACTGAACAGTACAGCTTGGGTTGGTCTACTATTATCCTACTGAACAGTACAGCTTGGGTTGGTCTACTATTATCCTACTGAACAGTACAGCTTTTGGTCTACACATTATCCTACTGACAGCCTTTCCTTCACTGGGCCGTTTGGAAAATGTTTTACTAAATTAGGTACTGAACAGTACACTTCTCCAGGCACCATCACACCACTGACCTATCCTTTCAACATACCAGTATTGTTTGAAACTTTTTAAAAACAAATGCTGGTATAATTAATACAATAATAAAATATGTCAAATTTTCAATTTATTTGTTTCAAAATTGGTTGCACTGCTGTGAAAAACAGTTGCACTGCAGTGCTACAATAATCAATATTCTCAAAGTTGAGTTTGAGTTTGTCTTTGCAGGGGGACTCTTATTTAGAAGAAAATAATCTGATGATGTGCTGCCAACATATTATCCTGCTGCTAGCAGAACGGTAATATAGGAGTTCAACCTCGAATATTTGTACGGTGTGCTGCGAGGTACAAACTGCAGAGATCTCTATAGAGAGGTAGATCAATAAGAGGTTATTTCCAACAGGGGGCGACAAACGCCAGTTCATATTCCAGAATAGAGCACCACAGAATTAATAGGCTCCCTTTTGACAAGGGTCAAAGGTTGGCGCAGAGGCATAGCAGTGCTAGCTGTGCCACCAGGATTCTGGGTTACATATAGTTATATATTCCAGAATAGAGCAGAATTAATAGGCTCCCTTTGCCAAGTGGTCAGTTTGGAAATCCTCCGGCCTGGGCCAGGGGTGCGTCCCAAAAGTATTTACTGCTTCCTGAAGTGTGCACTCATTCACTACTCCCCATAAAGTGTAAAAGCATTGGATTGGTGAAGGTGAAGGTTATAGCATGAGTTTCCATACTAATCAATTCCTGTCAAATCCTGTCCATGAAGAGAAGTGAACAAGCAACACTTTGGGAGGAAGGAGAGATTATTGGGGCAGAGACCAGGTATGTAGATGTTTCCCCAGCCAGGTACCACTACAACACATACCAGTCAATCAATATATCATCACTTTGGGAGGAAGGAGAGATTATTGGGGCAGAGACCAGGTATGTAGATGTTTCCCCAGCCAGGTACCACTACAACACATACCAGTCAATCAATATATCATCACTTTGGGAGGAAGGAGAGAGACCAGGTATGTAGATGTTTCCCCAGTACCACTACAACACATACCACTCAATCAATATATCATCACTTTGGGAGGAAGGAGAGATTATTGGGGCAGAGACCAGGTATGTAGATGTTTCCCCAGCCAGGTACCACTACAACACATACCAGTCAATCAATATATCATCACTTTGGGAGGAAGGAGAGATTATTGGGGCAGAGACCAGGTATGTAGATGTTTCCCCAGCCAGGTACCACTACAACACATACCAGTCAATCAATATATCATCACTTTGGGAGGAAGGAGAGACTTATTGGGGCAGACCAGGTATGTACATTTCCCCAGCCAGGTACCACTACAACACATACCAATCAATCAATATATCATCAGTCTTGGGAGGATAAATAACTACACAGGTATTTCAGGGTGGTCAACAACTACACACATCAATAGTCTCTCCAGGGTGGGAGGATAAATAACTACACAGGGTTGGACAACTCACAGGGTTGGTGGGTGACATCAGGTCTAGTGGAGGATAAATAACTACACACCAGGACAACAATACATCATAGTCTATGGAGGATAAATAACTACACACCAGGACAACAATACATCATAGTCTATGGAGGATAAATAACTACACACCAGGACAACAATACATCATAGTCTATGTGGAGGATAAATAACTACACACCAGGACAACAATACATCATAGTCTATGGAGGATAAATAACTACACACCAGGACAACAATACATCATAGTCTATGTGGAGGATAAATAACTACATTGATGTCTTCTCTCTTTCTGTTTGTTTGTAGTTTCTCACTGTTTGAATTAGCAGGTGATATTATTATCCCCTCATCTGTCTTGTGAGGACAACAATACATCAGAAATAACTAACACACCAGGACAACAGATACAGATAGTCTATGGAGGACACAGGATAAATAACTACACACCAGGACAGACAATCTCATAGAGAGGAGAAAGAGCTAGAGACACAGACAGACAGAGACATCATAGTCTATGGTGGAGATAAATAACTGGACCTGGGGCTCTGTTCACAAACACAAACAGACCCCAAAGAGCCACCAGGACAGCAAACATATTAGACCCAACCAAACTCACAGAAAACAAAAAGATACATTACTTGACACATTGGAATAAATTAACATAAAAAAGAGCAAACTAGACATCATAGTCTATGGGAGGAAAATAACTACACACCAGGACAGAATACATCATAGTCCACTGTGAGGATAAACAGAGAGTACACACCAGGCAGAATACAGGACAACAATGACCACTGTGACTGACCCTAAATAACTACACACCAGGACAGAATACATCATAGTCACTGTGAGGATAAATAACTACACACCTGACCAGTGACAACAATACATCATAGTCTACAGTGGAGGATAAATAACTACACACCAGGACAACAATACATCATAGTACACAGTGGCAGATAAATAACTGACCACCAGGACTGACAATACATCATAGTCTAGTAAATAACTAGGACAACAATGTCTAGTGGCAGGAAAATCTGACCACCAGTGACAACAATACATCATAGTCTATGAGAAATTGAAAGGCCACCGTAGGCAGACAATCAAATCAGAATAGACTCTACCAACAAGTGCAGTTTATAGAAATGTAAATTAGAAGGTGATATTATTATCCATCTGTTTAAAGAGAGAGAGAAATAGACAGAGAGACAGATAGACAGAAAGAGTGACTGACACAGAAGACAGACAGAGAGTCAAGCAGTGGAAACCTGACCTCTGTTCAAAACACAAACAGATGTGCTCAGGACAGCAAACATATTAGTGACCCAACCAAAACAGAGAAAACAAAAAGATAATTACTTGACACATTGGAATGAATTAACAAAAAACAGAGCAAACTAGAATTCTATTTGGCCCTAAACTGAGAGTACACAGTGGCAGAATACCTGACCACTGTGACTGACCCCAACTTAAGGAAAGCTTTGACTATGTACAGACTCAGTGAGCATAGCCTTGCTATTGAGAAAGGCCACCGTAGGCAGACCTCAAATCAAATAGTTACGAGCCCCAAACGAACAAGGCAGTTTATAGAAATATGGATAAGAATAAGAAATGAAAGTAACAAGTAATTAAAGAGCAGCAGTAAAATAACAATAGCAGGACTATATACAGGTCAGTACCTGGCTCTCCAGAGAAGACAGGCTATGTGCCCACAGCCCACAAAATGAGGTGGAAACTGAGATGCACTTCCTATCCTCCTGCCAAATGTATGACCAGTTAATTCATACTGTATGTTGTAGTCTGTCCATGAGGGGAATCACACAGACTGATCTCAGTTAATTCATACTGTATGTTGTAGTCTGTCCAAGAGGAGAATCACACAGACTGATCTCAGTTAATTCATACTGTATGTTGTAGTCTGTCCAAGAGGGGAATCACACAGACTGATCTCAGTTAATTCATACTGTATGTTGTAGTCTGTCCAAGAGGGGAATCACACAGACTGATCTCAGTTAATTCATACTGTATGTTGTAGTCTGTCCAAGTCACACAGACTGATCTCAGTTAATTCATACTGTATGTTGTAGACTGATCTCAGTTAATTCATACTGTATGTTGTAGTCTGTCCAAGAGGGAATCACACAGACTGATCTCAGTTAATTCATACTGTATGTTGTAGTCTGTCCAAGAGGGGAATCACACAGACTGATCTCAGACGGAAAAAAGAGCGTTTCATAACGTAACGTCATTTTTAAAAGTTAAAAATTCGACGATAAACTTTTACAAAACACTTCGAAATACCTTTCTAATGCAACTTTAGGTATAACTACACGTTAATAAGCTATAAAAATCATCAGGAGGCGATGTAAATTCGATAGCCTGCCGTGTGGAAAAATGTCCGGAGAAAAAGGCAGACAATGCCTCGGGTCGGTGGTCGGAGAGAATCGGTTCCCTTTGGGCGGATCTACCAAGAATCAATTCAGATTCAAATGAGGAGACTCTATAGATCCTGTGGTAGCTGTAGGTACTGCAAGCTTGGCCAAATATATTACGGTTCACCTTTAACAATTCATGGGAGTGGCGCATGGATACTTTTTTCCATCTCCAGTGATCAGATTTTCCTGCGCTTTTCGATGAAACAGACGTTCTGTTATAGTCACAGCCGTGATTTAAACAGTTTTGGAAACGTCTGAGTGTTTTCTAT
>NW_024606324.1:5000-7850 GCF_018296145.1 Oncorhynchus tshawytscha | reverse complement strand
CTTCTAGCCATCATCGATCCACTTTTCATTTTCCATTTGTTTTGTCTGGTCTTCCCACACACCTGGTTTCAATTCCCTCATTACATGTTGTGTATTTAACCCTCTGTTCCCCCCATGTCCTTGTCCGTAACTGTTTATTGTAAGTGCAGGTGCACGTTTATCTGGTGAGCAACGTGTTTTGTACCCATTGATTGTTTGTTCTGGATGCCGGTGGTTTTATGTATTAAACTGCTCTGTTGTAAACCCAGTTCTTGCTCTCCTGCACCTGACTTCCCTGCTGCCAGTACGCACCACTTAGTGGTTGAGCCGTTGTTTCTCCTAGACGTTTCCATTTCACAATAACAGCACTCGCAGACTACCTGACAGGTAACAGCAATGTGGCGGGATCCTTCCAGTCTTCTCATCCTTCTGTGCCAGTAAGGTAGGGGGGACTGAGTGAAGGGTATTCTTTGTGTAATGGAACATTATAGTGTGTTGGTTGTGATGTGATGTGGCTGATGCCATTACTATTCTCTGCTCTCAAACATGGTAAACAAGGTGCTACTATTACCTTGTTTCTATATCCTAACTCTGACGCAATGGTCTCTCTCGGTCTGTCTGTCTGTCTGTCTGTCTGTCTGTCTGTCTGTCTGTCTGTCTGTCTGTCTGTCTGTCTCTCTCTCTCTGTTTGTGTGTCTCTCTCTCTCTCTCTGTCTCGGTCTGTCTGTCTGTCTGTCTGTCTGTCTGTCTGTCTGTCTGTCTGTCTGTCTGTCTGTCTGTCTGTCTGTCTGTCTGTCTGTCTCTCTCTGTTTGTGTGTCTCTCTCTCTCTCTCTGTCTCTCTGTCTGTCTCTCTCTCTCTGTCTCTCTGTCTGTCTGTCTCTGTGTCTCTGTGTCTCTGTCTCTCTCTGTCTGTCTGTCTCTCTCTCTCTCTGTCTCTCTCTCTGTCTCTCTCTGTCTGTCTCTCTCTCTCTGTCTCTCTCTCTCTCTGTCTCTCTCTCTCTGTCTCTCTCTCTGTCTCTCTCTCTGTCTCTCTCTCTGTCTCTCTCTCTGTCTCTCTCTCTGTCTCTCTCTCTGTCTCTCTCTCTCTGTCTCTCTCTGTCTCTCTCTCTCTGTCTCTCTCTGTCTCTCTCTCTGTCTCTCTCTCTCTGTCTCTCTCTGTCTGTCTCTCTCTGTCTCTCTCTGTCTCTCTCTCTGTCTCTCTCTCTGTCGTCGCTCTCTGTCGCTCTCTGTCTCTCTCTGTCTCTCTGTCTCTCTGTCTCTCTCTGTCTCTCTCTCTCTGTGTCTCTCTGTCTCTCTCTCTCTGTCTCTCTCTCTCTGTCTCTCTCTCTGTCTCTCTCTCTCTGTCTCTCTCTCTGTCTCTCTCTCTCTGTCTCTCTCTGTCTCTCTGTCTCTCTCTGTCTCTCTCTCTCTGTCTCTCTCTGTCTCTCTCTCTGTCTCTCTCTCTGTCTCTCTCTCTGTCTGTCTCTCTCTGTCTCTCTCTGTCTCTCTCTCTGTCTCTCTCTCTCTGTCGCTCTCTGTCTCTCTCTCTCTCTCTTAATTGTTTTTTGGTAGGTTTCCAAACTGCATTCCTTCCACCTATAGCATTTCTTAATGTTACTCAGTTCCTTTGGCTTTGATGCCTCATGATTGAGTATTGCTCTGTTTAAGTAGACTGTGATTTTGCGGTGGTCTGATAGGGGTGTCAGTGGGCTGACTGTGAACGCTCTGAGAGACTCTGGGTTGAGGTCAGTGATAAAGTAGTCTACAGTACTGCTGCCAAGAGATGAGCTATAGGTGTACCTACCATAGGAGTCCCCTCGAAGCCTAGTGTTGACTATGTACATACCCAGCATGCGACAGAGCTGCAGGAGTTGTGACCCGTTTTTGTTGGTTGTGTTGTCATAGTTGTGCCTAGGGGGCATATGGGGGAGGGAATGCTGTCACCTCCAGGCAGGTGTTTGTCCACCTGTGTGCTGAGGGTGTCAGGTTCTTGTCTGGTTCTGGCATTTAGGTCGCCACAGACTAGTACATGGAAATGATTGATTTCCCCTCCAGGATGGAGAAGCTGTCTTCATTAAAATATGGGGATTCTAGTGGGGGGATATAGGTAGCACACAGGAGGACATTTTTTTCTGTTAGGATAATTTCCTTTTGAATTTCTAGCCAAATGTAGAATGTTCCTGTTTTGATTAATTTAATGGAGTGAGTTAGGTCTGCTCTAAACCAAATTAGCATATTCCCTGAGTCCCTTCCTGTTTCACACCTGGTAGTTTGGTGGATGGGACTACCAGCTCTCTGTAGCCTAGAGGGCAACCAGTGGGTCCGTCTCCTCTATACCAGGTTTCTTGCAGGATGACAATGTCTGTATTACCGATTTCTTTGGTGAAGTCCGGGTTTCTGCTCTTTAGGCCAAAGGCAGATGACCTCAGGCCTTGGATATTCCAGGATGATATAGTGAAGGCTTTTTGTTCCATAGAGTGTCCAATGTTGTTGGTCGTGGTTTGGCCTCAGGCCAGTAAGTGTGAGCAGAGCCTGCTGAGCATCTGGTACATGCCATTTGCTTGGGCGAGTGTGAGAGTGGGGGTTGGGACTGTTTGCCCGCTCACTACCTGGGTGTATGTGTGGCTTCCATGTTGAGGCCCTCTTTGCGGGGGTGGGGTGCATGGGGTGGGCAGGAGTGGCATAGGTCTGATCTGAGGGGGCCTAAATGGCGTGTGGGCATCTCTCTCTGTCTCTCTCTCTCTGTCTCTCTCTCTCTCTCTCTCTCTCTCTCACTCTCTCTCTCTCTCTCTCTCTCTGTCACTCTCTCTCTGTCACTCTCTCTCTGTCACTCTCTCTGTCTCTCTCTCTCTGTCTCTCTCTGTCTCTCTCTGTCTCTCTCTCTCTGTCTC
>NW_024606323.1:0-7850 GCF_018296145.1 Oncorhynchus tshawytscha | reverse complement strand
TCTAGACATATATAGGTAGTATCCTGGTCAACATGTATCTCTCTGTCTCTAGACATATATAGGTATCCTACCAATATATCTCGTCTCTAGACATATATAGGTATCCTGGTCAACATGTATCTCTCTGTCTCTAAACATATAGGTAGTATCCTGGTCAACATGTATCTCTCTGTCTCTAAACATATATAGGTAGTATCTCTGGGTCAACATGGTAGTATCCTGGTCTCAGTGTCTCTAGACATATATAGGTAGTATCCTGGTCAATATGTATCTCTGTCTCTAGTCATATATAGGTAGTATCCTGCCCCCAGGAACCCTCTAGACATATATAGGTAGTAACTTGTCAACATGTATCTCTCTGTTCCCTAGACATATATAGGTAGTATCCTGGTCAACATGTATCTCTCTGTCTCAAACATATAGTAGCATCTGGTCAACATGTACCCCTCTGTCTCTAAACATATAGGTAGTATCCTGTCAACATGTATCTCTGTTCCTAGACAGTATATATCCTGGTCAACATGTATCTCTCTGTCTCTAGTCATATATATGGTGTATCCTGGTCTCAGTGGAACTCCTTCTAGACATATATAGGTAGTATCCTGGTCAACATGTATCTCTGTCTCTAGACATATATAGGTAGTATCCTGGTCAACATGTATTCCTCTGTCTCTAGACATATATAGGGTATCCTGGTCTCAGTGAACCCTCTAGACATATATAGGTAGTATCCTGTCTCAGTGAACCCTCTAGACATATATAGGTAGTATCCTGTCATGTATTCTCTGTCTCTAGACATATATAGGTATCCTGGTCAACATGTATCTCTCTGTCTCTAGACATATATAGGTAGTATCCTGGTCTCAGTGAACCCTCTAGACATATAGGTAGTATCCTGGTCAACATGTACTCTCTGTCTCTGTGGACATATAGGTAGCATCTGGTTCATGTATCTTCAATTTTGGGATATATAGGTAGTATCCTGTCAACATGTATCTCGTCTCTAGACATATAGGTAGTATCCTGGTCAACATGTACTTCGTCTCTAGACATATATAGTAGTATCCTGGTCTCTCGGTGAACTTTATAGATGTTCAATGGTGGCCGGAACTGACATGGTGCTGAAGCACAAGGGAACCGCCTTCTGGGAGAGAACCTCCGTAAGAACACTTCCTGTTCCTGTGTTGTTGTGATGCGTGTCTGTTTGTTAGAAGTGTATGTGTGTGTGTGTGTGTGTGTGTGTGTTTTTGTGTCTATGTGTATGTGTGTTAATGCAATGTGGCGTGTGTGTGTGTGTTGTTGGTGTATTGTGTGTATTAGTGGTGTGTTATTGGTGTATTATTGGTGTATTATTGGTGTGGTATTGGTGTATTATTGGTGGTATTGGTGTATTGTGTGTTATTGGTGTATTGTGTGTATTATTGGTGTATTGTGTGTTATTGGTGTGTTGTGTGTTATTGGTGTATTGTGTGTGTTATTGTGTGTATAGTGTGTGTTATTGGTGTATAGTGTGTATTATTGGTGTATTGTGTGTATTATTGGTGTATTGTGTGTTATTGGTGTATAGTGTGTATTATTGGTGTATTGTGTGTGTTATTGGTGTATAGTGTGTGTTATTGGTGTTGTGTTATTGGTGTATTGTGTGTATTATTGGTGTATTGTGTGTTATTGGTGTATTGTGTATGTTATTGTGTGTATTGTGTGTGTTATTGGTGTATAGTGTGTGTTATTGGTGTATTGTGTGTGTTATTGGTGTATTGTGTGTGTTATTGGTGTATTGTGTGTTTATTGGTGTATTGTGTGTTATTGGTGTATTGTGTATTATTGGTGTATTGTGTATTATTGGTGTATTGTGTGCTAAATGATGTGTTATTCATGCTAATGTTTTATCTTTGTGTCCATTCTGTGGTCCTCCTCAGACACCTGTTTGCCATAGCAAACGTCTCCTACACCAAAATGATGGATGCCAAACAGAACCAGGTTATTATAATCAGGTGACTACACAACACAGCTGCTTCCTCCTGATACGCTCTAGCCCAGTGTTTCCTAAACTTGGTCCTGGGGACCCAGATGGGAAGACACCTGCTGTCTGGGACACTCTAGCTGTGTTCTGAAAGACCCCCCCCCCTTCTGTCTGGGACACTCTAGCTGTGTTCTGAAAGACCCCCTTCTGTCTGGGACACTCTAGCTGTGTTCTGAAAGACCCCCTTCTGTCTGGGACACTCTAGCTGTGTTCTGAAAGACCCCCTTCTGTCTGGGACACTCTAGCTGTGTTCTGAAAGACCCCCCTTCTGTCTGGGACACTCTAGCTGTGTTCTGAAGGACCCCCCTTCTGTCTGGGACACTCTATCTTTGTTCTGAAGGAACCCCCTCCCTGTCTGGGACACTCTAGCTGTGTTCTGAAGGACCCCCCCATCTGGGACACTCTAGCTGTGTTCTGACAGACCCCCCCTCCTGGGCCACTTTAGCTGTGTTCTGACGGACCCCCGTCTGGGACACTCTAGCTGTGTTCTGACAGACCCCCCCCCCGTCTGGGCCACTTTAGCTGTGTTCTGACGGACCCCCCCGTCTGGGACACTCTAGCTGTGTTCTGACAGACCCCCCGTCTGGGACACTTTAGCTGTGTTCTGAAGGACCCCCCATCTGGGACACTCTAGCTGTGTTCTGACGGACCCCCTGTCTGGGACACTCTGGCTGTGTTCTGAAGGAACCCCCCTGGGACACTCTAGCTGTGTTCTGACGGACCCCCCCTGTCTGGGACACTCTAGCTGTGTTCTGACGGAGACATCTGTAAGGAAAGACCAGCCATGTCTGTGCCGGTATCATATCATGTCTCAGAGGGAGTGTGAAGTGGCCCAGTGAGCACATTCCAGCGTTACGTTTCAGCTCTCCGTCTCTGGTTAACTGAAAACCTCCCCGTTACCGTCACCCTACACCGAGCACACAGGTCCACTCTGGACTGGATCATAATGATGGTGTTTAGTGGTAAGCTGTTGGCAGGGGAGGTTAGGAAAGGCTTGTTGTTTTTTGACCTTCATTTTGACAGGGAAGTCATTCTGAGACCAGGGTATCTTTTCCAGATGAGCCCTGCAGAAACACATCCAACACATACCAAATAAAATTAAACAGACAGGTTTATCTGAACGACCCAAGAGGACCAGAACATCTCAGACAGCTCTGTAACTTGTTCCCCATAAAGGGCTCCAAAACAATTAAAATTAGCTTTACCCAACTCTGTGGAGACCGAAGGGGCCTCCAGTGTTATCTAAGCTTGAGACCAGGGTTGGTCATTTGGAAGTCTAAATTGAATTAATGATGATAGATACATAGGAAGTTTCTGCCTGAATGATTTGTAAATAAACAGAAGAGAATGCTGCTCTTTCCTTACATACAAAAAGGCCCAACCCACTTTTTAATACAAAACACAATGGTGAGTTCTAGAACCATCACCAGTAATAAACCTCAGGGAACAATGGTGAGTTCTAGAACCATCACCAGTAATAAACCTAAGGGAACAATGGTTAGTTCTAGAACCATCACCAGTAATAAACCTAAGGGAACAATGGTGAGTTCTAGAACCATCACCGGTAATAAATCTAAGGGAACAATGTTGAGTTCTAGAACCATCACCAGTAATAAACCTAAAGGAACAGTGGTGAGTTCTAGAGCCATCACCGGTAATAAATCTAAGGGAACAATGGTGAGTTCTAGAACCATCACCAGTAATAAACCTCAGGGAACAATGGTGAGTTCTAGAACCATCACCAGTAATAAACCTAAGGGAACAATGGTGAGTTCTAGAACCATCACCGGTAATAAACCTCAGGGCCCAATGGTGAGTTCTAGAACCATCACCGGTAATAAACCTAAAGGGAACAATGATGAGTTCCAGAACAATCAGCGGTAATAAACCTAAGGGAACAATGGGGAGTTCTAGAACCATCACCGGTAATAAACCTAAGGGAACAATGATGAGTTCTAGAACAATCAGCGGTAATAAAACCTAAGGGAACAATGGTGAGTTCTAGAACCATCACCGGTAATAAACCTCAGGGCCCAATGGTGAGTTCTAGAACCATCACCGGCAATAAACCTAAGGGCCCAATGGTGAGTTCTAGAACCATCACCGGTAATAAACCTAAGGGCCCAATGGTGAGTTGTAGAACCATCACCGGCAATAAACCTAAGGGCCCAATGGTGAGTTCTAGAACCATCACCAGTAATAAACCTAAAGGAACAATGGTGAGTTCTAGAGCCATCACCGGTAATAAATCTAAGGGAACAATGGTGAGTTCTAGAACCATCACCAGTAATAAACCTCAGGGAACAATGGTGAGTTCTAGAACCATCACCAGTAATAAACCTAAGGGAACAATGGTGAGTTCTAGAACCATCACCGGTAATAAACCTCAGGGCCCAATGGTGAGTTCTAGAACCATCACCCGCAATAAACCTCAGGGCCCAATGGTGAGTTCTAGAACCATCACCGGTAATAAACCTAAGGGCCCAATGGTGAGTTCTAGAACCATCAGCGGTAATAAACCTAAGGGAACAATGGTGAGTTCTAGAACCATCACCGGCAATAAACCTAAGGGCACAGTGGAAAACAGCATCTAGGGGTTTAAGTATAGTGCTGCGTGCATATAGATAATATCCCCAGAATCTAAAATAGACATAAAAGTGTCCTGGACAATTTCCTTCCTATTAACAAAAGTCAGACATGCTTTGTTTCTGTAAAAGAAACCAACCTTGACCAACTTCTTCACTGAAAAAGCATGCGTCTTGTTTTGTTTGTACTTAGCACTAACTTCAGATCCAGTGGTGACCTGTGTGTTGGTGGTGTTTTAGTGTTTATATTGACATTAAGTTCTGTGTGTGTTTCAGTGGGGAGAGTGGATCAGGGAAGACTGAGGCCACTAAACTGCTGCTGCGTTACCTAGCAGCAATACACCACAAACACAACATTACACAACAGGTAAACACACACACTCACACACACTCTCACACACACTTCTGTATCCTAACCTTGTCTTCCTGTGTCTGACTCCCTGTGTCTCTGTGCTGCTCAGATTAAGGTAGCTGGTTTCTGCATGCCCCTCTGTCTGTCAGTGTTCAGTAAAGCTTGGTTTGTGTCCCAATTACCATACTATCATATTCCATTCTATTACCATACTATCATATTCCATTCTATTACCATACTATCATATTCCATTCTATTACCATACTATCATTCCATTCTATTACCATACTATCATTCCATTCTATTACCATACTATCATTCCATTCTATTACCATACTATCATTCCATTCTATTACCATACTATCATATTCCATTCTATTACCATACTATCATTCCATTCTATTACCATACTATCATATTCCATTCTATTACCATACTATCATTCCATTCTATTACCATACTATCATATTCCATTCTATTACCATACTATCATTCCATTCTATTACCATACTATCATTCCATTCTATTACCATACTATCATTCCATTCTATTACCATACTATCATATTCCATTCTATTACCATACTATCATTCCATTCTATTACCATACTATCATATTCCATTCTATTACCATACTATCATATTCCATACTATCTATTACCATACTATCATATTGTATTCTATTACCATACTATATCATTCTATTACCATACTATCATATTCCATTCTATTACCATACTATCATTCCATTCTATTACCATACTATCATTCCATTCTATTACCATACTATCATATTCCATTCTATTACCATACTATCATATTCCATTCTATTACCATACTATCATATTCCATTCTATTACCATACTATCATATTGTTCTATTACCATACTATCATTCCATTCTATTACCATACTATCATTCTATTACCATACTATCATTCTTCTATTACCATACTATCATTCTATTACCATACTATCATTCCATTCTATTACCATACTATCATTCCATTATATTACCATACTATCATTCTATTACCATACTATCATTCTATTACCATACTATCATATGATATTCTATTACCATACTATCATATTCCATTCTATTACCATACTATCATTCTATTACCATACTATCATATTCCATTCTATTACCATACTATCATATTCCATTCTATTACCATACTATCATATTCCATTCTATTACCATACTATCATATTCCATTCTATTACCATACTATCATTCCATTCTATTACCATACTATCATATTCCATTCTATTACCATACTATCATATTCCATTCTATTACCATACTATCATTCCATTCTATTACCATACTATCATTCCATTCTATTACCATACTATCATTCTATTACCATACTATCATTCTATTACCATACTATCATTCTATTACCATACTATCATTCCATTCTATTACCATACTATCATTCCATTCTATTACCATACTATCATTCCATTCTATTACCATACTATCATATTCCATTCTATTACCATACTATCATATTCCATTCTATTACCATACTATCATTCTATTACCATACTATCATTCTTCTATTACCATACTATCATTTCCATTCTATTACCATACTATCATTCTATTACCATACTATTTCCATTCTATTACCATATTCTATCATTCTATTCTATCTATTACCATACTATCATATTCCATTCTATTACCATACTATCATATTCCATTCTATTACCATACTATCATTCCATTCTATTACCATACTATCATTCCATTCTATTACCATACTATCATATTCCATTCTATTACCATACTATCATTCCATTCTATTACCATACTATCATTCCATTCTATTACCATACTATCATTCCATTCTATTACCATACTATCATTCCATTCTATTACCATACTATCATTCCATTCTATTACCATACTATCATTCCATTCTATTACCATACTATCATTCCATTCTATTACCATACTATCATTCCATTCTATTACCATACTATCATTCCATTCTATTACCATACTATCATTCCCATACTCCATTCTATTACCATACTATCATATTCCATTCTATTACCATACTATCATATTCCATTCTATTATTCTATTACCATACTATCATTCCATTCCATTCTATTACCATACTATCATTCCATCATACATCCATTCTATTACCATACTATCATATTCCATTCTATTACCATACTATCATATTCCTATCATTCCATTCTATTACTATTATCATTCCATTCTATTACTATCATTCCATTCTGTTACCATACTATCATTCCATTCTATTACCATACTATCATTCCATTCTATTACCATACTATCATTCCATTCTATTACCATACTATCATTCCATTCTATTACCATACTATCATTCTATTCTATTACCATACTATCATATTCCATTCTCCTATTACCATACTATCATATTCCATTCTATTACCATACTATCATTCCATTCTATTATTCTATTACCATACTATCATTCCATTCTATTACCATACTATCATATTCCATTCTATTACCATACTATCATATTCCATTCTATTACCATACTATCATTCCATTCTATTACCATACTATCATATTATTCTATTACCATACTATCATATTCCATTCTATTACCATACTATCATTCCATTCTATTACCATACTATCATTTTCCATTCTATTACCATATCATTCCATTCTATTACCATACATATTCCATTCTATTACCATACTATCATATTCCATTCTATTACCATACTATCATATTCCATTCTATTCCATTCCCATACTATCATATTCCATTCTATTACCATAATTATCATTCCTATTACCATACTATCATTCCATTCTCCTATTACCATACTATCATATTCCATTCTATTACCATACTATCATAT
>NW_024606322.1:0-7825 GCF_018296145.1 Oncorhynchus tshawytscha | reverse complement strand
TTAGAGGGAAAGGCTAGCAGAGTGGGGTTAGGAGGAAAGCTGAGTGGGGTTAGAGGGAAAGGCTTTGATGCAGCTCATGGATACATTCCGCTCTGTTGCGCTGCTCATTGAATTACGAGTGTCCCAAATGGATCCCTATTTCCTGTGTTGCTCTACTTTAGACCAGAGCCCTAGGGGAATGCGGTGCCACTACTTTAGACTAGAGCCCTAGGGGAATGCGGTGCCACTACTTTAGACCAGAGCCCTAGGGGGAATACGGTGCCACTACTTTAGACCAGAGCCCTAGGGGAATACGGTGCCACTACTTTAGACCAGAGCCCTAGGGGAATGCGGTGCCACTACTTTAGACCAGAGCCCTAGGGGAATGCGGTGCCACTACTTTAGACCAGAGCCCTAGGGGAATGCGGTGCCACTACTTTAGACCAGAGCCCTAGGGGAATGCGGTGCCACTACTTTAGACCAGAGCCCTAGGGAATACGGTGCCACTACTTTAGACCAGAGCCCTAGGGGGAATGCGGTGCCACTACTTTAGACCAGAGCCCTAGGGGGTGCCACTACTTTGACCAGAGCCCTAGGGGAATGCCACTACTTTGCGGTGACCAGAGCCCTAGGGGAATGCGGTGCCACTACTTTAGACCAGAGCCCTAGGGGGAATGCGGTGCCACTACTTTAGACCAGAGCCCTAGGGGAATACGGTGCCACTACTTTAGACCAGAGCCCTAGGGGAATGCGGTGCCACTACTTTAGACCAGAGCCCTAGGGGAATACGGTGCCACTACTTTAGACCAGAGCCCTAGGGGAATGCGGTGCCACTACTTTAGACCAGAGCCCTAGGGGGAATACGGTGCCACTACTTTAGACCAGAGCCCACTAGGGGAGCCCTAATGCGGTGCCACTACTTTAGACCAGAGCCCTAGGAGGGGGAATGCGGTGCCACTACTTTAGACCAGAGCCCTAGGGGGAATGCGGTGCCACTACTTTAGACCAGAGCCTAGGGGGAATGCGGTGTCACTACTTTAGACCAGAGCCCTAGGGGAATGCGGTGCCACTACTTTAGACCAGAGCCCTAGGGGAATGCGGTGCCACTACTTTAGACCAGAGCCCTAGGGGGAATACGGTGCCACTACTTTAGACCAGAGCCCTAGGGGGAATGCGGTGCCACTACTTTAGACCAGAGCCCTAGGGGGAATACGGTGCCATTTGGTAGGGAGGAAACTGTGACCAATAACCTGGCAGAGACAGGCTAGCTGGCAGAGTGGGGCCTTGCCTTTTGGTGTTGGTTGGATAGACTTCAGCTCCATCAAAAATTAATTCAGGCCTGGGGTTCAGCCTGACTGAGTTGGCTCTGGAGCGCTCCTGGCTGGCTGGTAGGCTAATGTGGCCCATTATTGTGTGGACATTAGTCATATTTGTGTTTACTCCGGCTAGGAGAGCACAACCATGTCAATCAGTTTGTCTGACGGCATACTGGAGTGGTATTGAACAAGTGGCATTAGCCTTTGAAGGCCAGGCAGAGGAAGTGATATTGAACCAGCTGAGCTACAATGCATGTACACAGAGTGTACAAAACATTAGGAACATCTTTTTGCCCTCAGAACAGCCTCAATTCGTCAAGTTTCTCGTATGTTTCAAGAATGGTCCACCACCCAACCCAAAGGACATCCAGCCAACTGGACACAACTGTGGGAAAGCATTGGAGTCAACATGGGCCAGCATCCCCGTGGAATGCTTTCAACACCTTATAGAGTCCATGTCCCCGGCGAATTGAGGCTGTTCTGAGGGCAAAGGGGGGGGATGCCACTCAATATTAGGAAGGTGTTCCTAATGCTTTGTACGCGGTGTCTGTCTGAACTGAAGGCCTTGCCCGTCAGAGGGGTTTAGGTTGAGACAGTGTTACAGTATTGAGTCCGGTAGTCTTCTGAAGGCAGAGAGAGGCAAGGAGAGGGCGTTGACAAAGTGGTATCGAACCAGCTTCTACAGTACATGTATGTCTGAACGTCTCAACAGGCAGCGACAGGAAAGGGGTTTCGTGGTTTTCGATTTCTGGGAATAACTGGTGTCCTTGAGACAGTGGAGGAGACAGATTCACCCCTGTAACCTATACTACAAGGCCAAGGACTTATGTAGTGTGTGGGGGACATTTTTCCCCAGTTTTGATCTTGTCTCATTGCTACAACTCCCCAACGGACTCGGAAGAGGCGAAGGTCGAGTCATGCGTCCTCTGGTACGACCCTGTGCTCAACCTAGTGGGTTAGCCCCGTGCTCAACCTAGTGGGTTAGCCCCGTGCTCAACCTAGTGGGTTAGCCCCGTGCTCAACATAGTGGGTTAGCCCCGTGCTCAACCTAGTGGGTTAGCCCCGTGCTCAACCTAGTGGGTTAGCCCCGTGCTCAACCTAGTGGGTTAGCCCCGTGCTCAACATAGTGGGTTAGCCCGTGCTCAACAGACTGGGTTAACCCCATGCTCAACAGACTGGGTTAGCCCCATGCTCAACAGACTGGGTTAGCCCCATGCTCAACAGACTGGGTTAGCCCCATGCTCAACAGACTGGGTTAGCCCCATGCTCAACAGACTGGGTTAGCCCCATGCTCAACAGACTCTCCAGTGTGTGATTAAGCTAGTGTACACATGCTCAACAGACTGGGTTAGCCCCATGCTCAACAGACTGGGTTAGCCCCATGCTCAACAGACTGGGTTAGCCCCATGCTCAACAGACTATCCAGTGCGTGATAAAGTTAGTGAACACATGCTCAACAGACTGGGTTAGCCCCATGCTAGATCTATGTGATGTTGGACTCTCCGGTGCGTGATAAAGCTAGTGTACACATGCTCAACAGACTGGGTTAGCCCCATGCTCAACAGACTGGGTTAGCCCCATGCTCAACAGACTGGGTTAGCCCCATGCTCAACACACTGGGTTAGCCCCATGCTCAACACACTGGGTTAGCCCCATGCTCAACACACTGGGTTAGCCCCATGCTCAACACACTGGGTTAGCCCCATGCTCAACACACTGGGTTAGCCCCATGCTCAACAGCCTCTCCAGTGCGTGATAAAGCTAGTGTACACATGCCTCTACTGGATATTGATTGCACACACCCAGTTGATTCAATTCTGAAATATCCGGAGAATAATTTCTCTCTCTCTCTCCATTACTGTAAGGCCTGAAGTGGACAAAAATGCATGGGAAGTCATTGGCATCGGACAAACCATATACACATTGGCCAATACCACCCAATTCGGCGTAAATTCGTGCAAAGTGTATTGCAACTGCCATATGGCGATTGCCTATTGTAACACTTTAAAAATTCAACAGGTGGCGAATTCGCTCCACCATGGTTTTTCATATTGGAAAATGGCACCCAAGTCAACATCCAAAAGCAAAATTTTGAAAAAATGATTTTTGTCAAAAACTTATCACCCCTTAAAAAGTGCTTTCTGGACCGTTTTTCGAAATTCTTTCGATTTTTTTGTCAATTACACATGTGTAAGAACTGTATGAATATACTTTTGTCCAATTTTATCATCATATTTTTTTTTTTTTTTACATGGGCATAAGTAATATGTTTTGTCCACTTTCAATATGATTTCATAGGAAGTCAAAAGTCAAAAGTCAAAAATGTCAAAATTTTGTAAAAAACTTCACACACCCTTAAAAAAGTGCTTTCTGGACCGTTTTTCGAAATTCTTTCGATTTTTTTGTCAATTACACATGTGTAAGAACTGTATGAATATACTTTTGTCCAATTTTATCATCATATTTTTTTTTTTTTTTTACATGGGCATAAGTAATATGTTTTGTCCACTTTCAATATGATTTCATAGGAAGTCAAAAGTCAAAAGTCAAAAATGTCAAAATTTTGTAAAAAACTTCACACACCCTTAAAAAAGTGCTTTCTGGACCGTTTTTTGTAATTTTGTGTCAATTACACACGTATAAGAACTGTATCAACATACTTTAGTTGTATTCTACCATATGAAATTTGACATTCTCAAAAATGCAAAATTGACTGGCCTGATGAACACAGGATGGCCGAGCAGTGATAGTTGTTCCTTTCCATCACTCGTTGTGTTGATTTCATCATGTCCATTTGGTGATGTCTTTTCACATACAATCATATTGCAAGTGCACGTGCATTTGCAATATGGTTCAATGGGCATTTACCATATGAAATTTGACATGCTCAAAAATCATGCAGAAATGCAAAATTGACTGGCCAGATGAACTCGGGATGGCCTGGCAGTGATAGTTGCTCCTTTCCATCGCTCGTTGTGTTGACTTCATCCTGTCCATTTTGTGATGTCTTTTCACATACAATCATATTGCAAGTGCACGTGCATTTGCAATATGGTTCAATGGGCATTTACCATATGAAATTTGACATGCTCAAAAATCATGCAAAATGCAAAATTGACTGGCCAGATGAACTCGGGATGGCCTGGCAGTGATAGTTGCTCCTTTCCATCACTCGTTGTGTTGACTTCATCCTGTCCATTTTGTGATGTCTTTTCACATACAATCATATTGCAAGTGCACGTGCATTTGCAATATGGTTCAATGGGCATTTACCATATGAAATTTGACATGCTCAAAAATGCAAAATTGACTGGCCTGATGAACACAGGATGGCCGAGCAGTGATAGTTGTTCCTTTCCATCACTCGTTGTGTTGATTTCATCATGTCCATTTGGTGGTGTTTTTCACTATAGAATCATATTGCAAATGCACGTGCATTTGCAAATGCATTTACCGGGAATTGTGCAACTGGTAACCCAAAAATAAAAATATGGTGATTTCATTATGTCCATTTGTTTATGTTTTCTTACTTTTGCAAAGTCACTGTGCATTTGCAATATGGTTCAATGGGCAGGTACCATCACGAATTTGTCATGCTATAAAAATGCTGCAGGAATGTGAAATTGATTGCCCCGATGAACACAGGATGGCCGAGCAGTGATAGTTGTTCCTTTCCATCACTCGTTGTGTTGATTTCATCATGTCCATTTGGTGATGTCTTTTCACATACAATCATATTGCAAGTGCACGTGCATTTGCAATATGGTTCAATGGGCATTTACCATATGAAATTTGACATGCTCAAAAATCATGCAGAAATGCAAAATTGACTGGCCAGATGAACTCGGGATGGCCTGGCAGTGATAGTTGCTCCTTTCCATCGCTCGTTGTGTTGACTTCATCCTGTCCATTTTGTGATGTCTTTTCACATACAATCATATTGCAAGTGCACGTGCATTTGCAATATGGTTCAATGGGCATTTACCATATGAAATTTGACATGCTCAAAAATCAAAAATGCAAAATTGACTGGCCAGATGAACTTGGCCTGGCAGTGATAGTTGCTCCTTTCCATCGCTCGTTGTGTTGACTTCATCCTGTCCATTTTGTGATGTCTTTTCACATACAATCATATTGCAAGTGCACGTGCATTTGCAATATGGTTCAATGGGCATTTACCATATGAAATTTGACATGCTCAAAAATGCAAAATTGACTGGCCTGATGAACACAGGATGGCCGAGCAGTGATAGTTGTTCCTTTCCATCACTCGTTGTGTTGATTTCATCATGTCCATTTGGTGGTGTTTTTTCACTATACAATCATATTGCAAATGCACGTGCACTGTGCATTTGCAATATGGTTCAATGGGCATTTACCATATGAAAATTGTCATGCTTTGGATGTTTAAAATCATGCACAGAAATTGATTTGACTGGCCAGATGAACACAGGATGGCCGAGCAGTGATAGTTGTTCCTTTCCATCACTCGTTGTGTTGATTTCATCATGTCCATTTGGTGATGTCTTTTCACATACAATCATATTGCAAGTGCACGTGCATTTGCAATATGGTTCAATGGGCATTTACCATATGAAATTTGACATGCTCAAAAATCATGCAGAAATGCAAAATTGACTGGCCAGATGAACTCGGGATGGCCTGGCAGTGATAGTTGCTCCTTTCCATCGCTCGTTGTGTTGACTTCATCCTGTCCATTTTGTGATGTCTTTTCACATACAATCATACAATCATATTGCAATATGGTTCAATGGGCATTTACCATATGAAATTTGACATGCTCAAAATCATGCAGAAATGCAAAATTGACTGGCCAGATGAACACAGGATGGCCTGGCAGTGATAGTTGCTCCTTTCCATTTTGTGTTGACTTTCATCATGTCCATTTGTGATGTCTTTTCATATGGTTTGCAATGGTTCAATGGGCATTTACCATATGAAATTTGACATGCTCAAAAATCATGCAAAATGCAAAATTGACTGGCCAGATGAACTCAGGATGGCCTGGCAGTGATAGTTGCTCCTTTCCATCGCTCGTTGTGTTGACTTCATCATGTCCATTTTGTGATGTCTTTTCACATACAATCATATTGCAAGTGCACGTGCATTTGCAATATGGTTCAATGGGCATTTACCATATGAAATTTGACATGCTCAAAAATCATGCAGAAATGCAAAATTGACTGGCCAGATGAACTCGGGATGGCCTGGCAGTGATAGTTGCTCCTTTCCATCGCTCGTTGTGTTGACTTCATCCTGTCCATTTTGTGATGTCTTTTCACATACAATCATATTGCAAGTGCACGTGCATTTGCAATATGGTTCAATGGGCATTTACCATATGAAATTTGACATGCTCAAAAATCATGCAGAAATGCAAAATTGACTGGCCAGATGAACTCGGGATGGCCTGGCAGTGATAGTTGCTCCTTTCCATCGCTCGTTGTGTTGACTTCATCCTGTCCATTTTGTGATGTCTTTTCACATACAATCATATTGCAAGTGCACGTGCATTTGCAATATGGTTCAATGGGCATTTACCATATGAAATTTGACATGCTCAAAAATGCAAAATTGACTGGCCTGATGAACACAGGATGGCCGAGCAGTGATAGTTGTTCCTTTCCATCACTCGTTGTGTTGATTTCATCATGTCCATTTGGTGGTGTTTTTTCACTATAGAATCATATTGCAAATGCACGTGCATTGTTGTGCAACTGGTAACCCAAAAATAAAAATATGGTGATTTCATTATGTCCATTTGTTTATGTTTTCTTACTTTTGCAAAGTCACTGTGCATTTGCAATATGGTTCAATGGGCAGGTACCATCATGAATTTGTCATGCTATAAAAATGCTGCAGGAATGTGAAATTGATTGCCCCGATGAACACAGGATGGCCGAGCAGTGATAGTTGTTCCTTTCCATCACTCGTTGTGTTGATTTCATCATGTCCATTTGGTGATGTCTTTTCACATACAATCATATTGCAAGTGCACGTGCATTTGCAATATGGTTCAATGGGCATTTACCATATGAAATTTGACATGCTCAAAAATCCTGCAAAAATGCAAAATTGACTGGCCTGATGAACACAGGATGGCCGAGCAGTGATAGTTGTTCCTTTCCATCACTCGTTGTGTTGATTTCATCATGTCCATTTGGTGGTGTTTTTTCACTATAGAATCATATTGCAAATGCACGTGCGTTGTTGTGCAACTGGTAACCCAAAAATAAAAATATGGTTGTAAATGCATTTACCGGGACTCCTATTGTCCATGCCCGCTATGGGAGTACCCTACTACGACCCTCTATCCATGGGGGCCGCCCTGAGTGCTTTATGGACTGTTTAAAATAGGCACCTGGTAACCCAAAAATAAAAATATGGTTGTAAAATGCAAGCGAGCTACGGTCAAGCGGGATATCTCGTTGAACTCGGCACGGCCTAGGGATTATGGTAATGCCATTGCCTGCTCTCTGTGTCTTTAAGCACCGCACTTTGTCACTCCA
>NW_024606321.1:0-7822 GCF_018296145.1 Oncorhynchus tshawytscha | reverse complement strand
GGCATCTGATCCATCTTTAAAAAATTCCAAACATGGCCTGTAATTGTCTCCAACTGCACTTTGAGTCACATTTCTTCTGTTTACCATGTTCCTTAATTGGTACAAAGTTCCAATTTCTCCATTGGACATTGTCTTGTAGAGGTTGGTAAAGTTAATTGCGCAGTGGAAGTCTGTTGAAAGGCAGGCAGTAAAGCCTTCGACTTTGTCCATGGGTTCAAGGGCATTTTTCAAATGTCCAATTGCTGCATTTGCATTTTGTTTTGTCCACTGATCACCTGTTAATGTCAACTTCCCATGCGGGGTTTGAGTGTTCTTGCCATCTACTTCTATGGAAGAATACGGGACATAATTTTCATTAAGTAGATTGATTGTCCTCATGTCTTTTGAATGAATTTCATTTTCATCCAGTAGCCTAAAGGAATGAAATCTGATTTCCTTGCCATTACATCTGAGTAATTGTGAAGTATGTGCCATTTAACAGATTTGTAGTGCTCAAATTATGGTAACTGTCTCACAACGACACGTCCCACAAGCTCTTAGAATTCATTGTTGAGATATTGTTTGTCGTCAGTGTTTGGAACAAATTTGGATTTAGGAAATTGAAGGACTTATATGGAGACCTGTTGTGGGAGGTGATCTACACCAACACGTTTATGAGACGCGAACATTTTGATCCAGTGGTAGACTTTAAAAAATATTCTAGTCAAATGATGCAAGGTGTTACGCTGCTGTCAAATGTGTCTATTGTAAGTGGATATGGATTTGTCTGTGCATAGGCCTAGAAAAGGAGCACAGAAACAAGTTAATTAAAAATAATGCTTATTCCCTAGAATGTCCAATATCACCCGAATGTAGCTGTATATTACAACCAAAAAGATAGTTCATGATTTTATATGTTATTTCATTCAAAACATTTAATCATCGTTCAGTTGAGAGGGTCTCTCCTCGGATCCAGGTGATGGGATGTCAGGAAGAGCTTCGATCCCTGACATTAAAACCTGGCCACTGTCAAGCTGGCCCTGATGATTGCAAACAGTTGCAAAGGAGGTTCAAAACAGTTATCAGTGATTCAATTAATGCAGCAAACATACATACTGTAGCCACGTAATGCATGCTATTAAGCGCAGCTACTGTGAGTTGCCATGTATAAACACCACACTGTGTGCATACTATTCCAGCACTGCTGAGATGAGGTCTTTCCTTGGATCCAGGGATGGGCTATCAGGAAGAGCTTCAATCCCTGGCAGCTGGACCTGTTCCCTCTCAGGCATTGGATTATAGATAGTGACATGGGTCTTAACAGGTTTCTATATTAGATTAACACAGCAATGCTGACGTCGTGACTTGGCGGTAACGCGCAGACATCAAGGCATATGCGATTAGTGCTACCCAAGGAACTGGGTTCGTCACCCTGTCTTGCGGTCACTCGTTTCCTACTGCCTTGGTAATTGTAAAAAATCCCTATAAAAATGATCTTAAAAATAAAACACACAGCAAACATACACAGCCGTATATCATACTGTATGTAGTCTGTTATAGTGGTTGTATTTAGAATTAACATAAACCATCAACACATTTCAATAGCTACAGTCTATACAGTGCATTCGAAAGGTATTCAGACCCCATCCCTTATTGTTACATTACAGCCTTATTCGAAAATGGATTAAATACATTTTTTCCTCATCAATCTACACACAATACCCCATATATAGAAAGAATGGGAGGCCCCGGTGCACAACTGAGCAAAAGGACAAGTACATTCGTGTCTAATTTCAGAAACAGATGCCTCACAAGTCCTCAACTGGCAGCTTCATTAAATAGTACCCGCAACACAACAGTGAGGAGGCAACTCCGGAATGCTGGCCTTCTAGGCAGTTCCTCTGTCCAGTGTCTGTGTTCTTTTTGTCCATCTTAATCTTTTATTGGCCAGTCTGAGATATAGCTTTTTCTTTGCAACTCATCCCAGAGTTACCTCTTCATTGTTGATGTTGAGATTGGTGTTCTGCGGGTACTGTTTAATGAAGCTGCCAGTTGAGGACTTGTGAGGCGTCTGTTTCTCAAACTAGACACTAATGTACTTGTCCTCTTGTTCAGTTGTGCACCGGGGCCTCCCACTCCTCTTTCTATTCTGGTTAGAACCAGTTTGCGCTGTTCTGTGAGGGGAGTAGTACACATCGTTGTACGAGATCTTCAGTTTCTTGGCAATTTCTCGCATGAAACAGCCTTCATTTCTCAGAACAAGAATAGACTGATGAGTTTCAGAAGAAAGTTATTTGTTTCTGGACAGAAACTCAACTAGTCGAAATAAGGCCAGTTGTATTGCTTCTTTAAATCAGAACATCAGTTTTCAGCTGTGCTAACATAATTGCAAAAGGGTTTTCTAATGACCAATTAACGTAAAATGCTAAACTTGGATTAGCTAACACAACGTGCCATTGGAACACAGGAGTGACGGTTGCTGATAAATGGGCCTTTGTACGCCTATGTAGATATGCCATTTAAAAAAAAATCTTCCGTTTCCAGCTACAATAGTCATTTACAACATTAACAACGTCTACACTGTATTTCTGATCTATTTGATCTTATTTGAATGGAAATTTCTAGGTGACCCCGAACATTTGAAAGCTAGTGTATTTTGGTAGGGTTTTAATATCTGCCAACCTCATGCACCAACAACACTAATCCAATGAGCACCTTTGATGCTCTGCCCAAGTAAGGCATTTGATTGGTTTGACGTGTAGGGAGGCATCACCTGGTTCCCACCCCCTTTTAGCTGATTTTGTGCTATGGACTTACCCATGCTTCTCGTTTAGCCTGGTTCTCGACGAGGCTACCATGCAAGTAATGGTTGAGCCTAACTCGATGGATGGCAAATTCTGCTCTCTGTCTTATCAATAAATTAAGTTCTGTCTTGACTTGGGAAAGAGTAATAGCTACCCGATCTAATTTAAAAAATAAACAAAATTTACACTAACACAATTAACATTTCCAATTCTGATATCTGCTTTAATCGTGATTTAAATCAACCCAGCTGCAAATTCAGTTTCATTATTTTTAATACAATCTTTGGCGGAAACCCATAGAATCCGGGGTCATTGACAATTTTTGTTGATCATTATGAATTAATTTAGTTCAATTTTAAATTGATCACAGAATGTAGGACTTTGTAGTAATTAAACATTGAAACACCCTCTTGTGGGTCTTTTAGGAGATTCTGAAATGTGTTGGCTGTAGTTAGCGTGGTGATCAGACAAGATCATGTCAAATTGCTATTGTTTTAATTTTTGAAAATATAGGCGTAGATACTATCAAATCGAGTCGGAAGAATGTTTTATGCCTGTTTGAGTAGAAAGTGTACTCTTTGTGTGCTCACGAGGCATCAATAAGTTTGTAATCAGAGAGTATATGTCGGAGAGCCTTAGTTGCATGTGGATTGTAGGTGGTGTTTTTTTGTCCTGCATGTCCAAAATGGCATTCATGTCTGTCCCAATAACCAGTTGGAATTCAGTTAATAAAAAATAAATATGCAGTTCAGAGAATCCAAACTTTGGAGAATACACATTAATAAAAGCCAATTTTCTTTCCATTATGCATATAATTAAGGAAAGTGATTCTACCTTCTTGGCCTTCGCCTTCACGCAAGATAGTGATTGAGGTTCTTATGTACCATTATGATTACACCGTTAGTTTTGTTTGGGGCTGATGAAAAGGCAGACAGTTTGTACAAATAGTTGTGTATTCTGCCAAACTGCCAGGGAACTGCCAAAATGAAGTAAACATAATGCATAAAGTGTCTTAATAGGGCGTTGGGCCACCACGAGACCGCCAGAACAGCTTCAATACGCCTTGGCATAGAGTCTACTGTCTGAAACTCTATTGGAGGGATGCGACAATTCTTACACGAGAGATGCGCCGCTCCAGAAAGTGTTCAGTTGAGTTGAGATCTGGTAACACACACACACTTTAAACCCCTATGCTCCTTTGAAACTCCTCTTTCAAAGTCACAGATTTCTTCTAGCCATGATAGGCAAAATAATGGTCAACTGGGCATTTTTATAGACGATGGAATGTTTAAATTGCTTAATTAACTCAGGAACCACACCTGTGTGGAAGCACCTGCCTTCAATATACCTTGTATCCATCATTTAATCAAGTGTTTTGTTTATTTTGGCAGTTACCTGCATGTGCCCTTTTGGAAGCAGGGGTGTTTCTTGGAGCATTGCTTTATCAATATGGTTTCTTGATAGGATATCAAGACAGCTGGAATGTTTGATAGGACGACATTCAAATTTGAAGAGAGAATAGCTAGTGTTGCCATTGTTTTTCCAAAAGGAATGTTATATTAAATGATAACAATTCTATCTTTAGTGTTGATAAGCCCATGGACGTGTAACAAAAGCAGGACCCACAGGGAAACCCACCGATTGGTCGTTCCACACCCAGAAAATCCCCTGTAAATCATTAGATCACTATTGATACAGTCCTAAAATTTTTGCATGTCAGCAGTCAAGTTAAGATATTGGACTTTCAAGAAGCAAAGTGACCACATCAACATGGTGATGCAAAATGCACCACCCCTTTAAGGTATTGAAAACTAAATGAAGCAGAACATAAACATTTAGTTTGCAGACTTGAGGAGTTAGGGTAGGTAATAAAATACAAAATAAAAAATATAACAAAAAGATATGCAAGCCTAAACAGTAAAATAGGATAGCTGTAGGAACAAGAGCTTTTAGCTTAATCCATTGTCATAATATATTATTAGCAATATGGTTTATATGACCTCAAACATACATTTGCCCTCCATTTGTATTATTGCTTCAAGTGCTCCATACTATGTGCAAAAAAAAAGAGGGTATGTGCAAGACATGCAGTCTATAATCAAGATAATCAAGAACTTCACAATCAGTCCTCATGACCTGTAGGCAGGGCTCTAAAGTGCGACCAATGTGGTCACAGATGCAACAAAAACAATTGCTGCATGACCAGTACTTTTATTTTGGGAGCACCACGCGACAAAAAAATGCACAAGAATATTTTGCCGCAACACTTCTCTTCACTGCTCATACAAGAAAGCCTGATACGTTGATTACAAACCATAACCAATCATAATGCTACAAATGTAGCTAATTAAGCCAGGCACAACCAAAACATTTTCCTGCAAACTTTCCCTTAGATCTGTGCCGCCCCTTTCTTTCAGCTATTTGACATAAGCTAGCTAGCTAGCTAGCAAGAACAACAATGAATCATGGTGTATTTTCAGCTATCTTGAACAAAAACAAAAACAAATGAAGTGATCAAGCACAACCAGAAGATGAGGACAATGACAGAGACGTTGCCACGATCCACATCTTCAGAAAAATACCGACATGTTTCGAGAGGTTTGGTTCAGCGAATTCAAGTGGCTAAGGAGGGACAAAACTAGCAACAAAGGTCTGTTAGTACTATCGAAAGAGGGCGAAATAGCAGCAAGGAAGACACATTTTGATGACTTGAGTCGTTGCTAAAACACAATTTAAGTCAAAAGCACATCGGGGCAGGGGTTGGAGCAACATCACTAAGTCCATATTCGACAGGCAACAACACGCGGCAGCCCAAGCCGGTCAACAGGCCAAGCTAACGGAGCTAGAATTTATTACATTTAACAACACTTACTGCATTGCTAAAGAGATGTTTTTTTTACCAAATTCAGATGCATGTACTCTCCCAGAAAAGTAATAAAAGTAATAATAAAAATTATCAACCCAACATATGGAAATGAGTTGTCCTGCACAAACATTATAATTTGGCACCACAGCAAAGACTATCCGGGAAGAGGGTTAGTGCAATCAGTGTTCCTTGGGACGTTCCTACCCTAACAGCAAGATGATTCTAGATAAAAACAAAAATCATTAGTTATTGTGAGGAGAATAAACATGTATTTAATTATTCAAGTATCAGTTCATAGTTAGCATGTTGCCTTGTTACAACATGTATATTATTACATAGTTTTGTATTATTATTATTATTTTCTGTTAGCTGAATGCAGTAATGAAGAAAAGTTTACAGTTGCACTTTTAAATACAATAAATGTTATGTTTTCATTACCAATATAAATATGTTTGCTGTTGCACTTTTGATTACAATAATGTTCGGTTTTGTAGGTTACATTTGTTTGTACAAAACAAATAACCTATGTAGATAGTATTCAAAAAGCGCCACAAGCAAACCCATTTAACATAGGTAATTAGTTTTGGCCAAACAAATGTAATATACAAAAACAGAACATGGATAGGTTTGCTGTTGCACTTTTGAATACTATCAAATGTTTTGTTTTTGTATATTACATTTGTTTGTCCAAAACGAATAACTATTGTAAATATCTTTGCTGTTGCACTTTTGAATACATCATCAAGGTAACAACTGATGACAATTAAGAATGAAGTCATTTTTTTCTGGTGCTCCTAAATTGTCTGGTGCTCCTTATCTTTTGAAGTTAGGCGCACCAGTGCTATCAATTACAAAAGTTAATTTAGAGCCCTGCCTGTAGGCCATGTCCTCCCTGGGAGATAAATTCAATAGCCTAAATGAGAGGAAAGCCATCAAAAGGAAGAAAGATAGTAGGGGAATAGCTACCAACTTATAATTGACATATTTAGCCCATGTAGGGATTCACCTCAATATATTGTCTGTTGTTCGTTAATTGGAGTGGTGTTGACACTGTGTTAATGTCCTGGACCATAGGCAATACAATAATAACACATTCCAATGATCAGCAACAACAGTAATAATGTTCCTAGTATTATCCACTTGAGGGGCTATTCTCATCATTTTCCTATGCGGAGGGCAGAATCATAGGCTAGGCTGCATGATGGTGCATGGATAGGCTACCTGGGGCGGCGGGTAGCCTAGTGGTGAGCGTTGGACTTGTAACCGAAAGGTTGCAAGATCGAATCCCCAAATTGGTCATTCTGCCCCTGAACAAGACAGTTAACCCACTGTTCCTAGGCCGTCATTGAAAATAAGAATTTGTTCTTCACTGACTTGCCTAGTTAAATAAAAGGTACAATAAAATAAATGGATAGCATACCAGAATATTGAGCCAGTCATGATGGGGTTCCATCTGTCGACTCGTCCCCTTGTGTGTTGGTCTTAATGTGATTCTAAAATAAGTCCTGAGCTTCCTTGGCAGTGGAGAACATGTATGTCATGTTCTGGAATGTCACGGCGAGTTTTTCCGGGTGTAGCTGGGATCTCACCTAATTGTAGGTTGCCCTCCGTTTTAGAAGTTCGACACTCAGGTCTGGGTA
The DNA here is from genome assembly GCF_018296145.1 of Oncorhynchus tshawytscha. Classification (NCBI taxonomy): domain Eukaryota; kingdom Metazoa; phylum Chordata; class Actinopteri; order Salmoniformes; family Salmonidae; genus Oncorhynchus; species Oncorhynchus tshawytscha. The sequence goes on along the minus strand of NW_024606321.1, from coordinate 533 downwards.
GATGTTAATCCTCTTGTCCTAATAGGTCAGAGCCCCCAATTCCGCTGCAAGGCGAACAATTCGCCGTTTGACTTGGATTCGTTCAATCATACAGCGAGAGTCGTTGCAGAGAAGACCCGTTTGGTGCGCAATGTTAATCACTGGCACGGGACTCAGCTTCACCTACTAGAAGAGGTCATAGAAAATATTTCTCATGAAGGAAGTTGGGTTGCCCTCTTCCACACCAGTTTCTAGTCCTATGATCCGCACATTGAATGTACGAGAATGATTTAAGTGATTCTGTTTTCTCTTTTAGGAAATTGATTGCCTATTCTAGTTTAGCTCGCGCTAATCTTAGCTCGCGTTTCCAGGTCATGGAGTCTCACCTCTGAAGAACGCGGCCAATGCGACAGACTTTCCACTTTAGCTGGAAAGGTATCTACTTTAGAAGTGAGCACGGTGAGTGAAGTCGAGGGCAGAGGTAATCTCCTCACAAACAATCTCTCGGATAGTAGTGGCCAGCTCTTTCTGTTGTCTGGTGTTGAGCCGCCATG
>NW_024606320.1:0-7813 GCF_018296145.1 Oncorhynchus tshawytscha | reverse complement strand
AAGGCGAGGTCAGTACAGGTGCATCAAAGCTGGGACCGAGAGACTGAAAAACAGCTTCTATCTCAAGGCCATCAGACTGTTAAACAGCCACCACTAACATAACTCCAGACACTTTAATAATGGGAATTGATGGGAAATGATGTAAATATATCACTAGCCACTTTAAACAATGCTACCTTATATAATGTTTACATACCCTACATTATTCATCTCATATGCATACGTATATACTGTACTCTATATCATCGACTGCATCCTTATGTAATACATGTATCACTAGCCACTTTAACTATGCCACTTTGTTTACATACTCATCTCATATGTATATACTGTACTCGATATCAGCTACTGTATCTTGCCTATGCTGCTCTGTACCATCACTCATTCATATATCCTTATGTACATATTCTTTATCCCCTTACACTGTGTATAAGACAGTAGTTTTGGAATTGTTAGTTAGATTACTTGTTGGTTATTACTGCATTGTCGGAACTAGAAGCACAAGCATTTCGCTACACTCGCATTAACATCTGCTAACCATGTGTATGTGACAAATACAATTTGATTTGATTTGATTTAATTCTATAAGGACTCATCCTCCCATCACTCACTGTGTCCCTGTTGTATTCAGTCTACTCTGTCTAATTCTATAAGGACTCATCCTCCCATCACTCACTGTGTCCCTGTTGTATTCAGTCTACTCTGTCTAATTCTATAAGGACTCATCCTCCCATCACTCACTGTGTCCCTGTTGTATTCAGTCTACTCTGTCTAATTCTATAAGGACTCATCCTCCCATCACTCACTGTGTCCCTGTTGTATTCAGTCTACTCTGTCTAATTCTATAAGGACTCATCCTCCCATCACTCACTGTGTCCCTGTTATATTCTGTCTAAGTCTATAAGGACTCATCCTCCTATCACTCACTGTGTCCCTGTTGTATTCTGTCTAATTCTATAAGGACTCATCCTCCCATCACTCTGTGTCCCTGTTGTATTCAGTCTAATTCTATAAGGTCTCATCCTCCCATCACTCACTGTGTCCCTGTTGTATTCAGTCTACTCTGTCTAATTCTATAAGGACTCATCCTCCCATCACTCTGTGTCCCTGTTGAATTCAGTCTAATTCTATAAGGTCTCATCCTCCCATCACTCACTGTGTCCCTGTTGTATTCTATCTAATTCTATAAGGACTCATCCTCCCATCACTCACTGTGTCCCTGTTGTATTCAGTCTAATTCTATAAGGACTCATCCTCCCATCACTCACTGTGTCCCTGTTGTATTCTGTCTAATTCTATAAGGACTCATCCTCCCATCACTCTGTGTCCCTGTTGTATTCAGTCTAATTCTATAAGGACTCATCCTCCCATCACTCACTGTGTCCCTGTTGTATTCTGTCTAATTCTATAAGGACTCATCCTCCCAACACTCTGTGTCCCTGTTGTATGCTGTCTATTCTGTCTGCTGGTGGTGAAGGAGACCAGACTACAGAGGTAAAGAGGGAGTTTACCTGCTGGTGGTGAAGGAGACCAGACTACAGAGGGAGTTTACCCAAAAGGGCTTTGTAGATGAACACATACAAATGTATCTTTCTGTGCATATAAAGTGGAGTCCAAACCACATTTGGTACAAGGTGCAATGGTGGGTGAGTGACTTTGCCTTTGTAATAAAGAGCAAGGATGCATGATAAACAGAGTCCTGTCTCTTTAAGACAAAGGAGGCTGCATGATAAACAGAGTCTCTGTAAGACAGAGGAGGCTGCATGATAAACAGAGTCCTGTCTCTTTAAGACAAAGGAGGCTGCATGATAAACAGAGTCCAGTCTCTGTTAGACAGTGGAGGCTGCATGATAAACAGAGTCCTGTCTCTTTAAGACAAAGGAGGCTACATGATAAACAGAGTCTCTGTCAGACAGAGGAGGCTGCATGATAAACAGAGTCCTGTCTCTTTAAGACAGAGGAGGCTGCATGATAAACAGAGTCCAGTCTGTGTTAGACAGTGGAGGCTGCATGATAAACAGAGTCCAGACTCTGTTAGACAGTGGAGGCTGCATGATAAACAGAGTCCTGTCTCTTTAAGACAAAGGAGGCTACATGATAAACAGAGTCTCTGTAAGACAGAGGAGGCTGCATGATAAACAGAGTCCTGTCTCTTTAAGACAAAGGAGGCTGCATGATAAACAGAGTCCAGTCTCTGTTAGACAGTGGAGGCTGCATGATAAACAGAGTCCAGTCTCGGTTAGACAGTGGAGGCTGCATGATAAACAGAGTCCAGTCTCTGTCAGACAGAGGAGGCTGCATGATAAACAGAGTCCAGTCTCTGTAAGACAGAGGAGGCTGCATGATAAACAGAGGAGGCTGCATGATAAACAGAGTCCAGTCTCTGTCAGACAGAGGAGGCTGCATGATAAACAGAGTCCAGTCTCTGTCAGACAGAGGAGGCTGCATGATAAACAGAGTCCAGTCTCTGTCAGACAGAGGAGGCTGCATGATAAACAGAGTCCAGTCTCTGTCAGACAGAGGAGGCTACATGATAAACAGAGTCCAGTCTCTGTCAGACAAAGGAGGCTGCATGATAAACAGAGTCCAGTCTCTGTCAGACAGAGGAGGCTGCATGATAAACAGAGTCCTGTCTCTTTAAGACAGAGGAGGCTGCATGATAAACAGAGTCCAGTCTCTGTCAGACAGAGGAGGCTACACGATAAACAGAGTCCAGTCTCTGTCAGACAGAGGAGGCTGCATGATAAACAGAGTCCAGTCTCTGTCAGACAGAGGAGGCTGCATGATAAACAGAGTCCAATCTCTGTTAGACAGAGGAGGCTACACGATAAACAGAGTCCAGTCTCTGTCAGACAGAGGAGGCTGCATGATAAATAGAGGAGGCTGCATGATAAACAGAGTCCAGACTCTGTTAGACAGAGGAGGCTGCATGATAAACAGAGTCCAGTCTCTGTCAGACAGAGGAGGCTGCATGATAAACAGAGGAGGCTGCATGATAAACAGAGTCCAGTCTCTGTCAGACAGAGGAGGCTGCATGCATTTACAACAAGTCACCAAAATCAATTACAGAGAGAAAGTGGCCTGAACAAGCTTCTTTCTAGCCATAAGCGAGAAGCAAGCCTTATTACAACAACTAACAAAACAATCTATTTAAGCTTTGTCACAATATTATGCACATTACCTTTTAAAGGCCAACTTGTCATCCAACCAAGGCATCTGTAGGTATTTGTATAATGACACTTTTTCAATGGATAAGCCACCAGATGTGACTAATGTTCTCTGGCAGAGTTCAAGCTCTGGTAAAGGTCATACATTCAGTTTTTGAGAGGGAGGTCTGCAGTGACTGAAAATCAGTCTGGAGCTCTTCAACATCCTGAACCAGAGAAGGAGAACATGAATACATGACTGTGTCATCTGTATATAGTAGATGCAACTTTGCTGGTTGAATCCCATTTTTCAAATCATTAATAAAAATTGAGAACAACACAGGAGCTAAAATGGAACCCTGGGGGACACCTCTATTAATCTCTAGAAAGCTAGACTTGTGATTGTCAGTATATACACACTGTGTTCTGTCAGAAAGATTAGTTCCTAAACCAATTTACAGCCCCTTCACTGAGACCAATGTTACTGAGTCTAGCTAGCAACAATTCATGGTCAACTGAATCAAAGGATTTTGATACATTACAAACACAGCAACACAATGCTGCTTTTTATTAAGTGCATTAATGATGTTGTTTACCACCCACTGCCATAGCTGCAGTTGTCGTGCAGTGCCCCGATCTAAAGCCAGACTGAACCCCACTCAGTATGTACTTTTCAATTAAGATGTTTTGTTAACTGTGAGGTCACTAGATTCATAGACTTTGCCCAGGATAGGGAGTTCACTAGGGATTCATAGATGTTGGCCAGGATAGGGAGTTCACTAGGGATTCATAGACTTTGGCCAGGATAGGGAGTTCACTAGGGATTCATAGACTTTGGCCAGGATAGGGAGTTCACTAGGGATTCATAGGCGTTGGCCAGGATAGGGAGTTCACTAGGGATTCATAGACTTTGTCCAGGATATGGAGTTCACTAGGGATTCAGAGACTTTGGCCAGGATATGGAGTTCACTAGGGATTCATAGACTTTGTCCAGGATCGGGAGTTCACTAGGGATTCATAGACTTTGGCCAGGGTAGGGAGTTCACTAGGGATTCATAGACTTTGGCCAGGATAGGGAGTTCACTAGGGATTCATAGACTTTGTTCAGGATAGGGAATTTAGAGATAGGATGATAGTTATTAGCATCTGAGGGATCTCCTCCCTTTAGCAGTGGGAGGACATAAGCTGATTTCCAAATGCTGGGTATGGAATTAGTCAAGTGACTCAAGTAGAAAATGTGAGCCACAGGTTCAGTAATAATACCAGCTGCTTTCTTTAAGAGGTAGGGGGTCCAGGTTGTCTGGACCTGCAGCCTTTTTAGTGTCTATTGCCTTTTAGTGCTTTATAGACCTCAGCATAAGAAACCGGCTCAAAGTTAAAATGAGCTTACATTAGCGGCCTGGGCCCCCACATTATCAACAACTGAACCAGCAGATATGAGGTGCTTGTTAAAAAAAACTACAATATCGGCTTTGTGTTTCACTTTTTATTTTATTCATTTATTTAATTTCACCTTTATTTAACCAGGTAGTCTAGTTGAGAACAAGTTCTCATTTACAACTGCGACCTGGCCAAGATAAAGCATAGCAGTGTGAACAGACAACAACACAGAGTTACACATGGAATTAACAAACATACAGTCAATAATACAATAGAAAAGTCTATATACAGTGAGTGCAAATGAGGTAGGATAAAGGAGGTAAGGCAATAAATAGGCCACAGTGGCAAAATAATTACAATTTAGCAATTAAACACTGGAGTGATAGATGTGCAGAAGATGAGTGTGCAAGTAGAGATACTGGAGTGCAAAGGAGCAAAATAAATAAATATAGTATGGGGATGAGGTAGTTGGATGGGCTATTTACAGATGGGCTGGGATATCCCAGTCCATGTGTATTTCCTCACTGACATCATTACAGAATATCCCAGTCCCTGTGTATTTCATCACTACAGAATATCCCAGTCCATGTGTATTGAGGGGTGAAGGGTATTCCTTAGAATAATGTCCAATAGAGTTGATTTGTTAGGATTCGGTCTTGCAGGTGCATTAACAGACGTAAGCATGTCCCAATTCAAATCTCATAAAATAATGAATTCAGAGTCATTTAGCTTGTGCGGAAAGAGAGTTAAGTGCGTCTGTAGTAGGGTGCCGTTTCAGAGACACAGCTGCAGAGTGTGAACAGGTCTTAAAGACGCTCTGTCCAGAAAGTAGAAAGTATCTGTCTGGCCCCTGGTCAAGTATCGGACCCTGTCGCTGTCTGTCTGTCTGTCTGTCTGTCTGTCTGTCTGTCTGTCTGTCTGTCTGTCTGTCTGTCTGTCTGTCTGTCCTTAGCTGTCTGTCTGTCTGTCTTTAGCTGTCTGTCTGTCTGTCTGTCTTTAGCTGTCTGTCTGTCTGTCTGTCTTTAGCTGTCTGTCTGTCTTTAGCTGTCTGTCTGTCTGTCTTTAGCTGTCTGTCTGTCTTTAGCTGTCTGTCTGTCTGTCTGTAGCTGTCTGTCTGTCTGCCTGCCTGCCTGCCTGCCTTTAAATCAGTCAGTCTGCAACCACTTACTGCGATGCATATAAGGCCCTACTGCCCCTCTAACTCTACAAACACACATTAAGGGTTTATGGAGAGAGAAAAGCTAGAGAGAGGGAGAGGGGGTGATATGGAGGAAACAGACCCTGTAACCAGACCCTGCCTGTCTGTTTTCCTTAGCCCCAACTCTACCCCTAACCCTTATTCTAAACCTAATCACAACCATAACCCTAATCTTAGCAAGCAGATGCTTATCAACAGACAGTATAACCATCTGTAGAGCATTTACTATGCGGACAATCCAAATAAAGTGGGACCATAAAGTCAAGGGAAGAGCTTGTGTTGCCTCAGCCCTCCCAAAAGAGGCCGCGTTCCAGAAAACTACTGGCATAAAAACACACGCATGCGCAGCCAGCTGGTTTCTCCACGCATCGCGCCAACAGAAACAAACATCTTTCTGGTAAGAAGAGGGGCGGGGGCGTATGCTTTATGGTTAACAAGACGTGGTGTGGTCACAACAACATACAGGAACTCAAGTCCTTCACCTGATTTAGAATTCCTCACAATCAAATGTCGACCGCATTATCTACCAAGGGAATTCTCTTCGATTATAATCACAGCCGTATATATTCCCCCCCAAGCAGACACATCGATGGCTCTGAACAAACTTTATTTGACTCTTTGCAAACTGGAATCCACATATCCTGAGGCTGCATTCATTGTAGCTGAGGATTTTAACAAGGCTAATCTGAAAACAACCAGGGCTGGTAAAACCTTGGATCATTGCTATTCTAACTTCCGCGATGCATATAAGGCCCTCCCCCGCTCTCCTTTTGGAAAAGCTGACCACGACTCCATTTTGTTGCTCCCTGCCTATAGACAGAAGCTAAAACAAGAAGCTCCCACGCTGAGGTCTGTTCAACGCTGGTCCGACCAATCTGATTCCAATTTGCTTACCGCCCAAATAGGTCCACAGACGACGCAATCTCAACCACACTGCACACTGCCCTAACCCATCTGGACAAGAGGAACACCTATGTGAGAATGCTGTTCATCGACTACAGCTCAGCATTTAACACCATAGTACCCTCCAAACTCGTCATCAAGCTCGAGACCCTGGGTCTCGACCCCGCCCTGTGCAACTGGGTAATGGACTTCCTGACGGGCCGCCCCCAGGTGGGTAGGTAACAACATCTCCACCCCGCTGATCCTCAACACTGGGGCCCCACAAGGGTGTGTTCTGAGCCCTCTCCTGTACTCCCTGTTCACCCACGACTGCGTGGCTACGCACGCCTCCAACTCAATCATCAAGTTTGCGCACGACACAACAGTGGTAGGCTTGATTACCAACAACGACGAGACGGCCTACAGGGACGAGGTGAGGGCCCTTGGAGTGTGGTGTCAGGAAAATAACCTCACACTCAACGTCAACAAAACTAAGGAGATGATTGTGGACTTCAGGAAACAGCAGAGGGAACACCCCCCTATCCACATCGATGGAACAGTAGTGGAGAGGGTAGTAAGTTTTAAGTTCCTCGGCGTACACATCACAGACAAACTGAATTGGTCCACCCACACAGACAGCATCGTGAAGAAGGCGCAGCAGCGCCTCTTCAACCTCAGGAGGCTGGAGAAATTTGGCTTGTCACCAAAAGCACTCACAAACTACTACAGATGCACAATCGAGAGCATCCTGTCGGGCTGTATCACCGCCTGGTACGGCAACTGCTCCGCCCACAACCGTAAGGCTCTCCAGAGGGTAGTGAGGTCTGCACAACGCATCACTGGGTGCAAACTACCTGCCCTTCAGGACACCTACACCACCCGATGTCACAGGAAGGCCATAAAGATCATCAAGGACAACAACCACCCGAGCCACTGCCTGTTCACCCCGCTATCGTCCAGAAGGCGAGGTCAGTACAGGTGCATCAAAGCTGGGACCGAGAGACTGAAAAACAGCTTCTATCTCAAGGACATCAGACTGTTAAACAGCCACCACTAACATTGAGTGGCTGCTGCCAACACACTGACTCAACTCCAGCCACTTTAATAATGGGAATTGATGGGAATTGATGTAAAATAAATCACTAGCCACTTTAAACAATGCTACTTAATATAATGTTTACATACCCTACATTATTTATCTCATATG
>NW_024606319.1:0-7809 GCF_018296145.1 Oncorhynchus tshawytscha | reverse complement strand
CCATTTTTATGGAACGGTCTGCCTACCCATGTCAGAGACGCAAACTCGGTCTCAACCTTTAAGTCCTTACTGAAGACTTATCTCTTCAGTGGGTCATATGACTGAGTGTAGTCTGGCCCAGGAGTGGGAAGGTGAACGGAAAGGCTCTGGAGCAACGAACCGCCCTGCTGTCTCTGCCTGGCCGGTTCCCCTCTTCCCACTGGGATTCTCTGCCTCTAACCCTATTACAGGGGCTGAGTCACTGGCTTACTGGGGCTCTCTCATGCCGTCCCTGGAAGGGTGCGTCACCTGAGTGGGTTGATTCACTGATGTGGTCATCCTGTCTGGGTTGGCGCCCCCCTTGGGTTGTGCCATGGCGGAGATCGTTGTGGGCTATACTCAGCCTTGTCTCAGGATGGTAAGTTGGTGGTTGAAGATATCCCTCTAGTGGTGTGGGGGCTGTGCTTTGGCAAAGTGGGTGGGGTTATATCCTTCCTGTTTGGCCCTGTCTGTGGGTGTCCTCGGATGGGGCCACAGTGTCTCCTGACCCCTCCTGTCTCAGCCTCCAGTATTTATGCTGCAGTAGTTAATGTGTCGGGGGGCTAGGGTCAGTTTGTTATATCTGGAGTACCTCTCCTGTCCTATTCGGTGTCCTGTGTGAATCTAAGTGTGCGTTCTCTAATTCTCTCTTTCTCTCTCTCTCGGAGGACCTGAGCCCTAGGACCATTCCCAGGACTACCTGACATGATGACTCCTTGCTCTCCCCAGTCCACCTGGCCGTGCTGCTGCTCCAGTTTCAACTGTTCTGCCTTATTATTATACGACCATGCTGGTCATTTATGAACATTTGAACATCTTGGCCATGTTCTGTTATAATCTCCACCCGGCACAGCCAGAAGAGGACTGGCCACCCCACATATGCTCTCTCTAATTCTCTCTTTTCTTTCTCTCTCTCGGAGGACCTGAGCCCAGGACCATGCCCCAGGACTACCTGACATGATGACTCCTTGTTGTCCCCAGTCCACCTGACCGTGTTGCTGCTCCAGTTTCAACTGTTCTGCCTTATTATTATACGACCATGCTGGTCATTTATGAACATTTGAACATCTTGGCCATGTTCTGTTATAATCTCCACCCGGCACAGCCAGAAGAGGACTGGCCACCCCACATATGCCTCTCTAATTCTCTCTTTCTTTCTCTCTCGGAGGACCTGAGCCCTAGGACCATGCCCCAGGACTACCTGACATGATGACTCCTTGCTGTCCCCAGTCCACCTGACCGTGTTGCTGCTCCAGTTTCAACTGTTCTGCCTTATTTTTATACGACCATGCTGGTCATTTATGAACATTTGAACATCTTGGCCATGTTCTGTTATAATCTCCACCCGGCACAGCCAGAAGAGGACTGGCCACCCCACATAGCCTGGTTCCTCTCTAGGTTTCTTCCTAGGTTTTGGCCTTTCTAGGGAGTTTTTCCTAGCCACCGTGCTTCGACACCTGCATTGCTTGCTGTTTGGGGTTTTAGGCTGGGTTTCTGTACAGCACTTTGAGATATCAGCTGATGTACAAAGGGCTATATAAATAAATTTGATTTGATTTGAAGACGTGATCTTTTTTCAAGGACAGTCTAGCAAAAAAAGAAGCATTCTAACTACCTGCTATTCAAAGTGCTTTGAACAAATTAAGAGAATTGTTCAAACATTGGCACATTCTAAGATCCGATGACAGTCTCAGTAATGTGTTTTCAGACCCCCCCTTCGTCGTATTCTCGCGGGACAGAAATCTCAGAGATCAATTGGTAAACTCTGATTTACAATCTCAAGATATCCCTGCAGAAAGTATATTTGCGCCCCTACTGGATGGAAACTACAAGTGTAATGGCTGTCCTCAATGCAATGGCACTTATAAATATAGATCCTTCAAACACCCTCAAACAGGGAAGCAGATCCCAATCAAAGGTTTTATCACTTGGTCCACTAAGGCAGTTATTTATCTTATATAACTTGTCCTTGTGGTAAAACAAATATGTGGGTAAAACAAAGCATCGTAGCACCATTAAGTGCAAAACCCGACTTACCCAGTTGCGGCCCACTTTTTGGAAGTAAACCACCCGATTTCGTCCATACGTTATATCGGCATCGAACATGTCACCCTCCCTAGGAGAGGGGGTGACCGCTACGATTTATTGTTAAAACGAGAAGCTGCCTGGATCTTTAATTGAAAAACCCTTGCTCGTCTCGGTCTCAACGTAGACTTTGATCTGAAGCCATTCTTGTGATTATTGTGATTTTGCTATTGTAAATGTCTGTAGGCTTATGTAGCCAAATTGTTTCTATAATCGTATGCTATCCATTCATGTTTTTGATATGTTATTTTTTAAATCTGAGAATTAACCAATGATATCAGGCCACATCCGACCATGATTACAGACAACTGTGTGTGTCCTTTGACACTATATAAACTAGTCACCCCGCAGTGTTTGTCATTATATCCTGATGAAGACAGCTGGTCTGTTGAAACTTTGTATATTAGGTTATTCAATTATTGCATCTGAGCTCTTAGAGCGTGCGGCTCTCCTTTAAATTTTCAAGGCTAGACATATAGAACACAGCCAGTGGGAGTGGCAGGCTAGACATATAGAACAATAGAACACAGCCAGTGGGAGTGGCAGGCTAGACATATAGAACAATAGAACACAGCCAGTGGGAGTGGCAGGCTAGACATATAGAACAATAGAACACAGCCAGTGGGAGTGGCTGGCTAGACATATAGAACAATAGAACACAGCCAGTGGGAGTGGCAGGCTAGACATATAGAACAATAGAACACAGCCAGTGGGAGTGGCTGGCTAGACATATAGAACATAGAACACTGCCAGTGGGAGTGGCAGGCTAGACATATAGAACAATAGAACACAGCCAGTGGGAGTGGCAGGCTAGACATATAGAACAATAGAACACAGCCAGTGGGAGTGGCAGGCTAGACATATAGAACAATAGAACACAGCCAGTGGGAGTGGCAGGCTAGACATATAGAACAATAGAACACAGCCAGTGGGAGTGGCAGGCTAGACATATAGAACAATAGAACACAGCCAGTGGGAGTGGCTGGCTAGACATATAGAACAATAGAACACAGCCAGTGGGAGTGGCAGGCTAGACATATAGAACAATAGAACACAGCCAGTGGGAGTGGCAGGCTAGACATATAGAACAATAGAACACAGCCAGTGGGAGTGGCAGGCTAGACATATAGAACATAGAACACTGCCAGTGGGAGTGGCAGGCTAGACATATAGAACAATAGAACACAGCCAGTGGGAGTGGCTGGGTAGACATATAGAACAATAGAACACAGCCAGTGGGAGTGGCAGGCTAGACATATAGAACAATAGAACACAGCCAGTGGGAGTGGCTGGCTAGACATATAGATCATAGACAGCCAGTGGGAGTGGCTGGCTAGACATATAGAACATAGAACACAGCCAGTGGGAGTGGCTGGCTAGACATATAGAACAATAGAACACAGCCAGTGGGAGTGGCAGGCTAGACATATAGAACAATAGAACACAGCCAGTGGGAGTGGCTGGCTAGACATATAGAACATAGAACACAGTCAGTGGGAGTGGCAGGCTAGACATATAGAACAATAGAACACAGCCAGTGGGAGTGGCTGGCTAGACATATAGAACATAGAACACAGCCAGTGGGAGTGGCTGGCTAGACATATAGAACACAGCCAGTGGGAGTGGCTGGCTAGACATATAGAACAATAGAACACAGCCAGTGGGAGAGGCAGGCTAGACATATAGAACATAGAACACAGCCAGTGGGAGTGGCTGGCTAGACATATAGAACACAGCCAGTGGGAGTGGCAGGCTAGACATATAGAACAATAGAACACAGCCAGTGGGAGTGGCTGGCTAGACATATAGAACATAGAACACAGCCAGTGGGAGTGGCTGGCTAGACATATAGAACATAGAACACAGCCAGTGGGAGTGGCAGGCTAGACATATAGAACAATAGAACACAGCCAGTGGGAGTGGCTGGCTAGACATATAGAACAATAGAACACAGCCAGTGGGAGTGGCAGGCTAGACATATAGAACATAGAACACAGCCAGTGGGAGTGGCAGGCTAGACATATAGAACATAGACAGCCAGTGGGAGTGGCAGGCTAGACATATAGAACAATAGAACACAGCCAGTGGGAGTGGCAGGCTAGACATATAGATCATAGACAGCCAGTGGGAGTGGCAGGCTAGACATATAGATCATAGACAGCCAGTGGGAGTGGCAGGCTAGACATATAGAACATAGACAGCCAGTGGGAGTGGTAGGCTAGACATATAGATCATAGAACACAGCCAGTGGGAGTGGCAGGCTAGACATATAGAACATAGAACACAGCCAGTGGGAGTGGCAGGCTAGACATATAGATCATAGAACACAGCCAGTGGGAGTGGCTGGCTAGACATATAGAACATAGAACACAGCCAGTGGGAGTGGCAGGCTAGACATATAGATCATAGAACACAGCCAGTGGGAGTGGCTGGCTAGACATATAGAACATAGAACACAGCCAGTGGGAGTGGCAGGCTAGACATATAGAACAATAGAACACAGCCAGTGGGAGTGGCTGGCTAGACATATAGAACAATAGAACACAGCCAGTGGGAGTGGCAGGCTAGACACATAGAACATAGAACACAGCCAGTGGGAGTGGTAGGCTAGACATATAGAACAATAGAACACAGCCAGTGGGAGTGGCTGGCTAGACATATAGAACACAGCCAGTGGGAGTGGTAGGCTAGACATATAGAACACAGCCAGTAGGAGTGGTAGGCTAGACATATAGATCATAGACAGCCAGTGGGAGTAGCTGGCTAGACATATAGAACAATAGAACACAGCCAGTGGGAGTGGCTGGCTAGACATATAGATCATAGACAGCCAGTGGGAGTGGCTGGCTAGACATATAGAACAATAGAACACAGCCAGTGGGAGTGGCTGGCTAGACATATAGATCATAGACAGCCAGTGGGAGTGGCTGGCTAGACATATAGAACAATAGAACACAGCCAGTGGGAGTGGCTGGCTAGACATATAGATCATAGACAGCCAGTGGGAGTGGTAGGCTAGACATATAGAACAATAGAACACAGCCAGTGGGAGTGGCTGGCTAGACATATAGATCATAGACAGCCAGTGGGAGTGGTAGGCTAGACATATAGAACAATAGAACACAGTCAGTGGGAGTGGCTGGCTAGACATATAGAACAATAGAACACAGCCAGTGGGAGTGGCAGGCTAGACATATAGAACAATAGAACACAGCCAGTGGGAGTGGCAGGCTAGACATATAGAACAATAGAACACAGCCAGTGGGAGTGGCTGGCTAGACATATAGATCATAGACAGCCAGTGGGAGTGGCAGGCTAGACATATAGATCATAGACAGCCAGTGGGGTGGTAGGCTAGACATATAGATCATAGACAGCCAGTGGGAGTGGCAGGCTAGACATATAGATCATAGACAGCCAGTGGGAGTTGCAGGCTAGACATATAGAACAATAGAACACAGCCAGTGGGAGTGGCAGGCTAGACATATAGAACATAGAACACAGCCAGTGGGAGTGGCTGGCTAGACATATAGAACAATAGAACACAGCCAGTGGGAGTGGCTGGCTAGACATATAGAACATAGAACACAGCCAGTGGGAGTGGCAGGCTAGACATATAGAACATAGAACACAGCCAGTGGGAGTGGCAGGCTAGACATATAGAACAATAGAACACAGCCAGTGGGAGTGGCTGGCTAGACATATAGAACATAGAACACAGCCAGTGGGAGTGGCAGGCTAGACATATAGAACAATAGAACACAGCCAGTGGGAGTGGCTGGCTAGACATATAGAACATAGAACACAGCCAGTGGGAGTGGCTGGCTAGACATATAGAACAATAGAACACAGCCAGTGGGAGTGGCAGGCTAGACATATAGAACAATAGAACACAGCCAGTGGGAGTGGCTGGCTAGACATATAGAACAATAGAACACAGTCAGTGGGAGTGGCTGGCTAGACATATAGAACAATAGAACACAGCCAGTGGGAGTGGCTGGCTAGACATATAGAACAATAAAACACAGCCAGTGGGAGTGGCTGGCTAGACATATACAAGTGCCTTGCGAAAGTATTCGACCCCTTGAACTTTGCGACCTTTTGCCACATTTCAGGCTTCAAACATAAAGATATAAAACTGTATTTTTTGTGAAGAATCAACAACAAGTGGGACACAATCATGAAGTGGAACGACATTTATTGGATATTTCAAACTTTTTAACAAATCAAAAACTGAAAAATTGGTCGTGCAAAATTATTCAGCCCCTTTACTTTCAGTGCAGCAAACTCTCTCAAGAAGTTCAGTGAGGATCTCTGAATGATCCAATGTTGACCTAAATGACTAATGATGATAAATACAATCCACCTGTGTGTATTCAAGTCTCCGTGTAAATGCACCTGCACTGTGATAGTCTCAGAGGTCCGTTAAAAGCGCAGAGAGCATCATGAAGAACAAGGAACACACCAGGCAGGTCCGAGATACTGTTGTGAAGAAGTTTAAAGCCGGATTTGGATACAAAAAGATTTCCCAAGCTTTAAACATCCCAAGGAGCACTGTGCAAGCGATAATATTGAAATGGAAGGAGTATCAGACCACTGCAAATCTACCAAGACCTGGCCGTCCCTCTAAACTTTCAGCTCATACAAGGAGAAGACTGATCAGAGATGCAGCCAAGAGGCCCATGATCACTCTGGATGAACTGCAGAGATCTACAGCTGAGGTGGGAGACTCTGTCCATAGGACAACAATCAGTCGTATATTGCACAAATCTGGCCTTTATGGAAGAGTGGCAAGAAGAAAGCCATTTCTTAAATATATCCATAAAAAGTGTTGTTTAAAGTTTGCCACAAGCCACCTGGGAGACACACCAAACATGTGGAAGAAGGTGCTCTGGTCAGATGAAACCAAAATTGAACTTTTGGCAACAATGCAAAACGTTATGTTTGGCGTAAAAGCAACACAGCAACACACCATCCCCACTGTCAAACATGGTGGTGGCAGCATCATGGTTTGGGCCTGCTTTTCTTCAGCAGGGACAGGGAAGATGGTTAAAATTGATGGGAAGATGGATGGAGCCAAATACAGGACCATTCTGGAAGAAAACCTGATGGAGTCTGCAAAAGACCTGAGACTGGGACGGAGATTTGTCTTCCAACAAGACAATGATCCAAAACATAAAGCAAAATCTACAATGGAATGGTTCAAAAATAAACATATCCAGGTGTTAGAATGGGCAAGTCAAAGTCCAGACCTGAATCCAATCGAGAATCTGTGGAAAGAACTGAAAACTGCTGTTCACAAATGCTCTCCATCCAACCTCACTGAGCTCGAGCTGTTTTGCAAGGAGGAATGGGAAAAAATGTCATTCTCTCAATGTGCAAAACTGATAGAGACATACCCCAAGCGACTTACAACTGTAAGCGTAGCAAAAGGTGGCGCTACAAAGTATGAACTTAAGGGGCTGAATAATTTTGCACGCCCAATTTTTCAGTTTTTAATTTGTTAAAAAAGTTTGAAATATCTAAGAAATGTCGTTCCACTTCATGATTGTGTCCCACTTGTTGTTGATTCTTCACAAAAAATACAGTTTTATATCTTTATGTTTGAAGCCTGAAATGTGGCAAAGGTCGCAAAGTTCAAGGGGCCGAATACTTTCGCAAGGCACTGTAGATCATAGACAGCCAGTGGGATTGGCAGGCTAGACA
>NW_024606318.1:0-7808 GCF_018296145.1 Oncorhynchus tshawytscha | reverse complement strand
AACTGAACCATTGTGGACAATTTTCAGCAAGTTGCAACATGGAAATACTGAAATAAGCACTTTTCCATAAACAAGCTCTAAATCATGTTTGATGCACTCTGAGATGTCCATTTCTTGCTGTGCTGTCTATTTGATATTTGAGATGAACTGAACCATTGTGGACAGTTTTCAGCAAGTTGCAACATGGAAATACTGAAATAAGCACTTTTCCATAAACAAGCTCTAAATCATGTTTGATGCACTCTGAGATGTCCATTTCTGCTGTGCTGTCTATTTGAGATGAACTGAACCATTGTGGACAATTTTCAGCAAGTTGCAACATGGAAATACTGAAATAAGCACTTTTCCATAAACAAGCTCTAAATCATGTTTGATGCACTCTGAGATGTCCATTTCTTGCTGTGCTGTCTATTTGAGATGAACTGAACCATTGTGGACAATTTTCAGCAAGTTGCAACATGGAAATACTGAAATAAGCACTTTTCCATAAACAAGCTCTAAATCATGTTTGATGCACTCTGGATGTCCATTTTTTGCTGTGTTGTCTATTTGAGATGAAATGGACATTGTGGACAGTTTTCAGCAAGTTGCAACATGGAAATACTGAAATAAGCACTTTTCCATAAACAAGCTCTAAATCATGTTTGATGCACTCTGAGATGTCCATTTCGTGCTGTGCTGTCTATTTGAGATGAACTGAACCATTGTGGACAATTTTCAGCAAGTTGCAACATGGAAATACTGAAATAAGCACTTTTCCATAAACAAGCTCTAAATCATGTTTGATGCACTCTGAGATGTCCATTTCGTGCTGTGCTGTCTATTTGAGATGAACTGAAC
Organism: Oncorhynchus tshawytscha; assembly: GCF_018296145.1. Taxonomy (NCBI): domain Eukaryota; kingdom Metazoa; phylum Chordata; class Actinopteri; order Salmoniformes; family Salmonidae; genus Oncorhynchus; species Oncorhynchus tshawytscha. Next base: position 6,968 of record NW_024606318.1, on the reverse strand, counting down.
CATTGTGGACAGTTTTCAGCAAGTTGCAACATGGAAATACTGAAATAAGCACTTTTCCATAAACAAGCTCTAAATCATGTTTGATGCACTCTGAGATGTCCATTTCGTGCTGTGCTGTCTATTTGAGATGAACTGAACCATTGTGGACAATTTTCAGCAAGTTGCAACATGGAAATACTGAAATAAGCACTTTTCCATAAACAAGCTCTAAATCATGTTTGATGCACTCTGGATGTCCATTTTTTGCTGTGTTGTCTATTTGAGATGAAATGGACATTGTGGACAGTTTTCAGCAAGTTGCAACATGGAAATACTGAAATAAGCACTTTTCCATAAACAAGCTCTAAATCATGTTTGATGCACTCTGAGATGTCCATTTCGTGCTGTGCTGTCTATTTGAGATGAACTGAACCATTGTGGACAATTTTCAGCAAGTTGCAACATGGAAATACTGAAATAAGCACTTTTCCATAAACAAGCTCTAAATCATGTTTGATGCACTCTGAGATGTCCATTTTTGCTGTGCTGTCTATTTGAGATGAACTGAACATTGTGGACAGTTTTCAGCAAGTTGCAACATGGAAATACAGAAATAAGCACTTTTCCATAAACAAGCTCTAAATCATGTTTGATGCACTCTGGATGTCCATTTTTGCTGTGCTGTCTATTTGAGATGAAATTAACATTGTGGACAGTTTTCAGCAAGTTGCAACATGGAAATACTGAAATAAGCACTTTTCCATAAACAAGCTCTAAATCATGTTTGATGCACTCTGAGATGTCCATTTTTGCTGTGCTGTCTATTTGAGATGAACTGAACCATTGTGGACAGTTTTCAGCAAGTTGCAACATGGAAATACTGAAATAAGCACTTTTCCATAAACAAGCTCTAAATCATGTTTGATGCACTCTGAGATGTCCATTTTTGCTGTGCTGTCTATTTGAGATGAACTGAACCATTGTGGACAATTTTCAGCAAGTTGCAACATGGAAATACTGAAATAAGCACTTTTCCATAAACAAGCTCTAAATCATGTTTGATGCACTCTGAGATGTCCATTTCGTGCTGTGCTGTCTATTTGAGATGAACTGAACCATTGTGGACAGTTTTCAGCAAGTTGCAACATGGAAATACTGAAATAAGCACTTTTCCATAAACAAGCTCTAAATCATGTTTGATGCACTCTGAGATGTCCATTTCTTGCTGTGCTGTCTATTTGAGATGAACTGAACCATTGTGGACAGTTTTCAGCAAGTTGCAACATGGAATTGCTGAAATAAGCACTTTTCCATAAACAAGCTCTAAATCATGTTTGATGCACTCTGAGATGTCCATTTCGTGCTGTGTTGTCTATTTGAGATGAAATGGACATTGTGGACAGTTTTCAGCAAGTTGCAACATGGAAATACTGAAATAAGCACTTTTCCATAAACAAGCTCTAAATCATGTTTGATGCAGTCTGAGATGTCCATTTCGTGCTGTGCTGTCTATTTGAGATGAACTGAACCATTGTGGACAGTTTTCAGCAAGTTGCAACATGGAAATACTGAAATAAGCACTTTTCCATAAACAAGCTCTAAATCATGTTTGATGCACTCTGAGATGTCCATTTCGTGCTGTGCTGTCTATTTGAGATGAACTGAACCATTGTGGACAATTTTCAGCAAGTTGCAACATGGAAATACTGAAATAAGCACTTTTCCATAAACAAGCTCTAAATCATGTTTGATGCACTCTGAGATGTCCATTTCGTGCTGTGCTGTCTATTTGAGATGAACTGAACCATTGTGGACAGTTTTCAGCAAGTTGCAACATGGAAATACTGAAATAAGCACTTTTCCATAAACAAGCTCTAAATCATGTTTGATGCACTCTGGATGTCCATTTTTTGCTGTGTTGTCTATTTGAGATGAAATGGACATTGTGGAAATTGCAACATGGAAATACTGAAATAAGCACTTTTCCATAAACAAGCTCTAAATCATGTTTGATGCACTCTGAGATGTCCATTTCGTGCTGTGCTGTCTATTTGAGATGAACTGAACCATTGTGGACAATTTTCAGCAAGTTGCAACATGGAAATACTGAAATAAGCACTTTTCCATAAACAAGCTCTAAATCATGTTTGATGCCTCTGAGATGTCCATTTCTTGCTGTGCTGTCTATTTGAGATGAACTGAACCATTGTGGACAGTTTTCAGCAAGTTGCAACATGGAAATACTGAAATAAGCACTTTTCCATAAACAAGCTCTAAATCATGTTTGATGCACTCTGGATGTCCATTTTTTGCTGTGTTGTCTATTTGAGATGAAATGGACATTGTGGACAGTTTTCAGCAAGTTGCAACATGGAAATACTGAAATAAGCACTTTTCCATAAACAAGCTCTAAATCATGTTTGATGCACTCTGAGATGTCCATTTCGTGCTGTGCTGTCTATTTGAGATGAACTGAACCATTGTGGACAATTTTCAGCAAGTTGCAACATGGAAATACTGAAATAAGCACTTTTCCATAAACAAGCTCTAAATCATGTTTGATGCACTCTGAGATGTCCATTTCGTGCTGTGCTGTCTATTTGAGATGAACTGAACCATTGTGGACAATTTTCAGCAAGTTGCAACATGGAAACTGAAATAAGCACTTTTCCATAAACAAGCTCTAAATCATGTTTGATGCACTCTGAGATGTCCATTTCTTGCTGTGCTGTCTATTTGAGATGAACTGAACCATTGTGGACAGTTTTCAGCAAGTTGCAACATGGAAATACTGAAATAAGCACTTTTCCATAAACAAGCTCTAAATCATGTTTGATGCACTCTGAGATGTCCATTTCGTGCTGTGCTGTCTATTTGAGATGAACTGAACCATTGTGGACAATTTTCAGCAAGTTGCAACATGGAAATACTGAAATAAGCACTTTTCCATAAACAAGCTCTAAATCATGTTTGATGCACTCTGAGATGTCCATTTCGTGCTGTGCTGTCTATTTGAGATGAACTGAACCATTGTGGACAGTTTTCAGCAAGTTGCAACATGGAAATACTGAAATAAGCACTTTTCCATAAACAAGCTCTAAATCATGTTTGATGCACTCTGAGATGTCCATTTCTTGCTGTGCTGTCTATTTGAGATGAACTGAACCATTGTGGACAGTTTTCAGCAAGTTGCAACATGGAAATACAGAAATAAGCACTTTTCCATAAACAAGCTCTAAATCATGTTTGATGCACTCTGGATGTCCATTTTTTGCTGTGTTGTCTATTTGAGATGAAATGGACATTGTGGACAGTTTTCAGCAAGTTGCAACATGGAAATACTGAAATAAGCACTTTTCCATAAACAAGCTCTAAATCATGTTTGATGCACTCTGAGATGTCCATTTCGTGCTGTGCTGTCTATTTGAGATGAACTGAACCATTGTGGACAATTTTCAGCAAGTTGCAACATGGAAATACTGAAATAAGCACTTTTCCATAAACAAGCTCTAAATCATGTTTGATGCACTCTGAGATGTCCATTTCTTGCTGTGTTGTCTATTTGAGATGAAATGGACATTGTGGACAGTTTTCAGCAAGTTGCAACATGGAAATACTGAAATAAGCACTTTTCCATAAACAAGCTCTAAATCATGTTTGATGCACTCTGAGATGTCCATTTCGTGCTGTGCTGTCTATTTGAGATGAACTGAACCATTGTGGACAATTTTCAGCAAGTTGCAACATGGAAATACTGAAATAAGCACTTTTCCATAAACAAGCTCTAAATCATGTTTGATGCACTCTGAGATGTCCATTTCTTGCTGTGCTGTCTATTTGAGATGAACTGAACCATTGTGGACAGTTTTCAGCAAGTTGCAACATGGAAATACTGAAATAAGCACTTTTCCATAAACAAGCTCTAAATCATGTTTGATGCACTCTGGATGTCCATTTTTTGCTGTGTTGTCTATTTGAGATGAAATGGACATTGTGGACAGTTTTCAGCAAGTTGCAACATGGAAATACTGAAATAAGCACTTTTCCATAAACAAGCTCTAAATCATGTTTGATGCACTCTGAGATGTCCATTTCGTGCTGTGCTGTCTATTTGAGATGAACTGAACCATTGTGGACAATTTTCAGCAAGTTGCAACATGGAAATACTGAAATAAGCACTTTTCCATAAACAAGCTCTAAATCATGTTTGATGCACTCTGAGATGTCCATTTCGTGCTGTGCTGTCTATTTGAGATGAACTGAACCATTGTGGACAATTTTCAGCAAGTTGCAACATGGAAATACTGAAATAAGCACTTTTCCATAAACAAGCTCTAAATCATGTTTGATGCACTCTGGATGTCCATTTTTTGCTGTGTTGTCTATTTGAGATGAAATGGACATTGTGGACAGTTTTCAGCAAGTTGCAACATGGAAATACTGAAATAAGCACTTTTCCATAAACAAGCTCTAAATCATGTTTGATGCACTCTGAGATGTCCATTTCGTGCTGTGCTGTCTATTTGAGATGAACTGAACCATTGTGGACAATTTTCAGCAAGTTGCAACATGGAAATACTGAAATAAGCACTTTTCCATAAACAAGCTCTAAATCATGTTTGATGCACTCTGAGATGTCCATTTCGTGCTGTGCTGTCTATTTGAGATGAACTGAACCATTGTGGACAATTTTCAGCAAGTTGCAACATGGAAATACTGAAATAAGCACTTTTCCATAAACAAGCTCTAAATCATGTTTGATGCACTCTGAGATGTCCATTTCTTGCTGTGCTGTCTATTTGAGATGAACTGAACCATTGTGGACAGTTTTCAGCAAGTTGCAACATGGAAATACTGAAATAAGCACTTTTCCATAAACAAGCTCTAAATCATGTTTGATGCACTCTGAGATGTCCATTTCGTGCTGTGCTGTCTATTTGAGATGAACTGAACCATTGTGGACAGTTTTCAGCAAGTTGCAACATGGAAATACTGAAATAAGCACTTTTCCATAAACAAGCTCTAAATCATGTTTGATGCACTCTGAGATGTCCATTTCTTGCTGTGCTGTCTATTTGAGATGAACTGAACCATTGTGGACAGTTTTCAGCAAGTTGCAACATGGAAATACTGAAATAAGCACTTTTCCATAAACAAGCTCTAAATCATGTTTGATGCACTCTGAGATGTCCATTTCTTGCTGTGCTGTCTATTTGAGATGAACTGAACCATTGTGGACACAGCAAGTTGCAACATGGAAATACAGAAATAAGCACTTTTCCATAAACAAGCTCTAAATCATGTTTGATGCACTCTGGATGTCCATTTTTTGCTGTGTTGTCTATTTGAGATGAAATGGACATTGTGGACAGTTTTCATTGCAAGCATGGAAATACTGAAATAAGCACTTTTCCATAAACAAGCTCTAAATCATGTTTGATGCACTCTGGATGTCCATTTTTGCTGTGTTGTCTATTTGAGATGAAATGGACATTGTGGACAGTTTTCAGCAAGTTGCAACATGGAAATACTGAAATAAGCACTTTTCCATAAACAAGCTCTAAATCATGTTTGATGCACTCTGAGATGTCCATTTCGTGCTGTGCTGTCTATTTGAGATGAACTGAACCATTGTGGACAATTTTCAGCAAGTTGCAACATGGAAATACTGAAATAAGCACTTTTCCATAAACAAGCTCTAAATCATGTTTGATGCACTCTGAGATGTCCATTTCGTGCTGTGCTGTCTATTTGAGATGAACTGAACCATTGTGGACAATTTTCAGCAAGTTGCAACATGGAAATACTGAAATAAGCACTTTTCCATAAACAAGCTCTAAATCATGTTTGATGCACTCTGGATGTCAAATTTTTTGCTGTGTTGTCTATTTGAGATGAAATGGACATTGTGGACAGTTTTCAGCAAGTTGCAACATGGAAATACTGAAATAAGCACTTTTCCATAAACAAGCTCTAAATCATGTTTGATGCACTCTGAGATGTCCATTTCGTGCTTTGCTGTCTATTTGAGATGAACTGAACCATTGTGGACAGTTTTCAGCAAGTTGCAACATGGAAATACAGAAATAAGCACTTTTCCATAAACAAGCTCTAAATCATGTTTGATGCACTCTGGATGTCCATTTTTTGCTGTGTTGTCTATTTGAGATGAAATGGACATTGTGGACAGTTTTCAGCAAGTTGCAACATGGAAATACTGAAATAAGCACTTTTCCATAAACAAGCTCTAAATCATGTTTGATGCACTCTGAAGATGTCCATTTCGTGCTGTGCTGTCTATTTGAGATGAACTGAACCATTGTGGACAGTTTTCAGCAAGTTGCAACATGGAAATACAGAAATAAGCACTTTTCCATAAACAAGCTCTAAATCATGTTTGATGCACTCTGAGATGTCCATTTCTTGCTGTGCTGTCTATTTGAGATGAACTGAACCATTGTGGACAGTTTTCAGCAAGTTGCAACATGGAAATACTGAAATAAGCACTTTTCCATAAACAAGTCTAAATCATTTTGATGCACTGATGTCCATTTCGTGCTGTGCTGTCTATTTGAGATGAACTGAACCATTGTGGACAATTTTCAGCAAGTTGCAACATGGAAATACTGAAAAAGCACTTTTCCATAAACAAGCTCTAAATCATGTTTGATGCACTCTGGATGTCCATTTTTTGCTGTGTTGTCTATTTGAGATGAAATGGACATTGTGGACAGTTTTCAGCAAGTTGCAACATGGAAATACTGAAATAAGCACTTTTCCATAAACAAGCTCTAAATCATGTTTGATGCACTCTGAGATGTCCATTTCTTGCTGTGCTGTCTATTTGAGATGAACTGAACCATTGTGGACAGTTTTCAGCAAGTTGCAACATGGAAATACAGAAATAAGCACTTTTCCATAAACAAGCTCTAAATCATGTTTGATGCACTCTGGATGTCCATTTTTGCTGTGTTGTCTATTTGAGATGA